>NW_026909478.1:1076200-1376200 GCF_033115175.1 Lepus europaeus
TTGTTCCTCATGGAAACACCAGCTCTACACATTCGTATTTTGTAGGTAAAAAGCTAGAGGAACTGCGGCAAACAAACATGATATTTCTGTTTGTATAGATGACATTTTATGCACTTGCCTAACGAAAAGACTTTGCGTTACTCCAAAACGATTTTTACTGTGATTTTCTCACTCCATTGCATACGAATTCCACACCAGTTTCTCCGGATATGACTGGATGAAACCGGAAATATCCGGTTTTGTTTTGGCTAACTCAATCCCAGATATTGCTACTGCCTCTTTGTTTGTGTTTGCTGGACATTGTCAATGGACTTTATTGTTTTGAAAGTTTTTTATCAGGGAACATTATATTTTGAGCTTGGATACAGTAATTGGTTCCACATGGAGACACCAGCTCCAGATATTCGTATTTTCTAGGAAGAAAGCTAGAGGTCCTGTGGCGAACCAACATGATATTTCTGTTTGTATAGATGACATTTTATACACTTGCCTCACGAAAAGACTTTGCTTTTCTCCAAAACCATTTATACTGTCATTTTCTCGGTCCATTGCATAAGAATTCCACACCACTTTGTCCGTATGTGACTGGATGAAACCAGAAATATCCCGTTTTGTTTTGGCTAACTCAATCCCAGATATTGCTACTGCATCTGTGTTTGTGTTTTCTGGATATTGTCAACGGAATTTATTGTTTTGAAAGTTTTTTATCAGGGAACATTATATTTTGAGCTTAGATATGGTAATTGGTTCCACATGGGTACACCAGCTCTACATATTCGTAGTTTCTACTGAGAAAGCTAGAGGAACTTTGGCAAACAAACATGATATTTCTGTTTGTATAGATGACATTTTATGCACTTGCCTAATGAAAAGACTTTGCTTTTCTCCAAAACCATTTTTACTGTGATTTTCTCGGTCCATTGCATACGAATCCCACACCACTTTGTCGGGATATGACTGGATGAAAGCAGAAATATCCGGTTGTTTTTTGGCAAACTCAATCCGAAATATTGCTACAGCCTCTGTGTTTGAGTTTTCTGGATATTATCGATGGACTTTATAGTTTTGAATGTTTTATCAGGGAACATTTAATTTTGTACCATAGAAACTGTAATTGGTTCATCATGGGGACACCAGCTCTACATATTCGTATTTTCTAGGGAGAAAGCTAGAGGAACTGAGGCAAACAAGCATGATATTTCTGTTTGTATAGATGACATTTTATGCACTTGCCTAACGAAAAGATTTTGCTTTATTCCAAAACCGTTTTTACTGTGATTTTCTCGGTCCATTGCATACGAATTCCACACCACTTTGTCCGGATATGACTGGATGAAACCAGAAAGATCTGGTTGTGTTTTGGCTAACTCAATCCGAAATATTGCTACAGCCTCTGTGTTTGTGTATTCCTGATATTATCCACCGACTTAATTTTTTTGAATGTTTTTTTTCAGGGAGCATTTAATTTTGTGCTTGGAAAAACTAATTGGTTCATCATGGGGACACCAGCTCTATATATTCGTATTTTCTAGGGAGAAAGCTAGAGGAACTGTGGCAAACAAACATGATATTTCTGTTTGTATCGATGACATTTTCTGTAATTGCCTAATGAAAAGACTTTGCTTTCATTCAAAACCATATTTACTGTGATTTTCTCGGTCCATTGCGTATGAATACCACACCACTTTCCGGATGCGACTGGATGAAACCAGAAACATCCGGTTTTGTTTTGGCTAACTCAATCCCAGATATTGCTATGGCCACTTTGTTTGTGTTTTCTGGATATTGTCAACGGACTTTATTGTTTTGAATGTTTTTTTTATCAGGGAACATTTTATTTTGAGCTTGGATACAGTAATTAGTTCCACATGGAGAAACCAGCTCTACATATTTGTATTTTCTTGGAAGAAATCTAGAGGAACTGCAGCAAACAAACATGATATTTCTGTTTGTATAGATGACATTTTATGCACTTGCCTAATGAAAAGACTTTGCTTTTCTCCAAAACCATTTGTACTGTGATTTTCTCGGTCCATTGCATACGAATTCCACACCAGTTTGTCCGGATATGACTGGAGGAAAGCGGAAATATCCGGTTCTCTTTTGGCAAACTCAATCCGAAATATTGCTACAGCCTCTGTGTTTGTGTTTTCTGGATATTATCGATGGACTTTATAGTTTTGAATGTTTTTATCAGGGAACATTTCATTTGGTACCGTGGAAACACTAATTGGTTCCTCTTTAGGGACACCAGCTCTACACATTCGTATTTTCTGGGGAGAAATCTAGAGCAACTGTGGCAAACAAACATGATATTTCTGTTTGTATAGATGACATTTTATGCACTTGCCTAACAAAAAGATTTTGCTTTACTCCAAAACCATTTGTACTGTGCTTTTCTCGGTCCATTACATACAAATTCCACAGCAGTTTGTACGGATATGACTGGATGAAACTGAAAAAATCCGGTTGTGTTTTGGCTATCTCAATCGGAAATATTGCTACAGCCACTGTGTTTGTGTATTCCTGATATTATCCACGGATTTAGTTTTTTGAATGTTTTATTTTCAGGGAGTATTTAATTTTGAGCTTGGAAAAATTAATTGGTTCAGCATGGAGACACGAGCTCTACACATTCGTATTTTCTAAGTAGAAAGCTAGAGGAACTGTGGCAAACAAACATGATATTTCTGTTTGTATTGATGGCATTTTATGCACTTGCCTAACGAAAAGAATTTGCTTTACTCCAAAACCATTTTTACTGTGTTTTTATCGGTCCATTACATACGAGTTCCACACCACTTTTTCCGGAAATGACTGGATGAAACCGGAAATATCCGTTTTTTTTTTTTTTTTTTTTTGGCTAACTCTATCCCAGATATTGCTACGGCCTCTGTGTTTGTGTTTTCTGGATATTATCAACGGACTTTATTGTTTTGAATTTTTTTTTATCGTGGAACATTTTATTTTGAGCTTGGATACAGTAATTGGTTCCACATGGAGACACCAGCTCTACACATTCATATTTTCAAGGGGAAAGGTAGAGGAACTGCGGCAAACAAATATGATATTTCTGTTTGTATAGATGATATTTTATGCACTTGCCTAATGAAAAGACTTTGCTTTTCTCCAAAAGCATTATACTGTGATTTTCTCGGTCCATTGCATACGAATTCCACACCACTTTGTCTTGATATGACTGGATGAAATCAGAAATATCTGGTTGTGTTTTGGCTAACTCAATCCAAAATATTGTGAAAGCCTCTGTGTTTGTGTTTTCTTTATATTATCGATGGCTTTATTGTTTTGAATGTTTTTATCAGGGAACTTTTAATTTTGTACCGTTGAAACTCTAATTTGTTCATCATGGGAATACCAGCTCCACACATTCGTATTTCTAGGGAGAAAGCTAGAGGAACTGCAGCAAACAAACAAGATATTTCTGTTTGTATAGATGACATTTTATGCACTTGCCTAACGAAAAGATTTTGCTTTCCTCCAAAACCATTTTTACTGTGATTTTCTCGGTCCATTGCATCCGAATTCCACACCAGTTTCTCCAGATATAACTGGATGAAACCGGAAATATCCGGTTGTGTTTTGGCTCACTCAATCCAAAATATTTTGATAGCCTCTGTGTTTGTGTTTTCTGGATATTATCGATGGACTTTATTGTTTTGAATATGTTTATCAGGGAACATTTAATTTTGTACCATAGAAACACTAATTGTTTCCACATGGAGACACCAGCTCTACACATTCATATTTTCTACGGAGAAAGCTGGAGGAACTGTGGCAAACAAACATGATATTTCTGTTTGTATTTATGACATTTTATGGACTTGCCTAATGAAAAGATTTTGCTTTTCTCCAAAACCATTTTTACTGTGATTTTCTTGGTCCATTGCATACGAATTCCACACCACTTTGTCCGGATATGACTGGATGAAACCAGAAATATCCGTTTGTGTTTTGGCTAACACAATCCGAAATATTGCTACAGCCCCTGTGTTTGTGTATTCCTGATATTATCCACGGACTTAATTATTTGAATGTTTTTTTTTTTCAGGGAGCATTTAATTCAGTGCTTGGAAAAACTAATTCGTTCATCATGGGGACACCACCTCTACAAATACGTATTTTCTACTGAGAAAGCTGGAGGAACTGCGGCAAACAAACATGATATTTCTCTTTGTATAGATGGCATTTTATGCACTTGCCTAACGAAAAGACTTTCCTTTACTCCAAAACCATTTTTACTGTGATTTTCTCGGTACATTGCATACGAATTCCACACCACTTTGTCCGGATGTGACGGGATGAAACCAGAAATACCCGGTTTTGTTTTGGCTAACTCAATCCCAGATATTTCTACGGCCTCTGTGTTTGTGTTTTCTGGATATTGTCAATGGACTTTATTGTTTTGAATGTTTTTTTTTCAGGGAACATTTTATTTTGTTCTTGGAAACACTAATTGATTCCACATGGAGACACCAGCTCTACATATTCGTATTTTCTAGGAAGAAAGCTCGAGGAACTGTGGCTAACAAACATATTTCTGTTTGTATAGATGGCATTTTATGCACTTGCCTAATGAAAAGACTTTGCTTTTCTCCAAAACCATTTTTACTGTGATTTTCTCGGTCAATTGCATGCGAATTCCACACCACTTTTCGGGATATGACTGGATGAAACCAGAAATATCCGGTTGTATTTTGGCTAACTCAATCTGAAATATTGTGAAAGCCTCTGTGTTTGTGTTTTCTCTATATTATCGATGGACTTTATAGTTTTGAATGTTTTTATCAGGGAACATTTAATTTTGTACCGTAGAAACAGAAATTGGTTTATCATGGGGACACCAACTCTACACATTCGTATTTTCTAGGGAGAAAGCTAGAGGAACTGTGGCAAACAAACATGATATTTTTGTTTGTATAGATGACATTTTATGCACTTGCCTAACGAAAAGACTTTGCTTTTCTCCATAACCATTATTACTGTGATTTTCTTGGTCCATTGCATACGAATTCCAGACCACTTTGTTCGGATATGACTGGATGAAACCAGAAGTATCTGGTTGTGTTTTGGCTAACTCAATCCAAAATATTGCTACAGCCTCTGTGTTTGTGTTTTCTGGATATTATCAATGGACTTTATTGTTTTGAATGTTTTTATCAGGAAACATTTCATTTTGTACCGTACAAATACTAACTGGTTCATCATGGGGACACCAGCTCTACACATTCGTATTTTCTACTGAGAAAGCTGGAGGAACTGCGGCAAACAAATATGATATTTCTGTTTGTATAGATGACATTTTATGCAGTACCCTAATTAAAAGACTTTGCTTCTCTCCAAAACCACTTGTACTGTGATTTTCTCGGTCCATTGCATACGAATTCCACACCAGTTTGTCCAGATATGACTGGATGAAACGGGAAATATCCTGTTTTGTTTTGGCTAACTCAATCCCAGATATTCATATGGCCTCTGTTTGTGTTTTCTGGATATTATCAACGGACTTTATTGTTTTGAATGTTTATTATCGGGAAACATTTTATTTTGATCTTGCATACAGTAATTCGTTTCACATGGAGACACCAGCTCTACATATTCGTATTTTCTAGGAACAAAGCTAGAGGAACTGTGGCAAACAAACCTGATATTTCTGTTTGTATAGATGACATGTTATGCACTTGCCTAATGAAAAGATTTTGCTTTGCTCCAAAACCATTTCGAGAAAAAATTTTTGTGTTTGCGTATTACTGATACTATCCACGGACATTATTTTTTTGAAAGTTTTTTATCAGGGAACATTTAATTTTGTTCTTGAAACACTAATTGGTTCATCATGGGGACACCAGCTCCACACATTCGTATATTTTAGGGAGAAAGCTAGAAGAACTGTGGCAAACAAACATGATATTTCTCTTTGTAACGATGACATTTTATGCACTTGCCTAATGAAAAGACTTTGCTTTTCTCCAAAACCATTTTTCTGTGATTTTCTCGGTACATTTCATATGAATTCCACACGAGTTTGTTCGGATATGACAGGATGAAACCAGAAATCTCCGGTTTTGTTTTGGCTAATTCAACCCAAGATATTGCTACAGCCTCTGTGTTTGTGTATTCCTGATATTATCCATGGACTTTATTGTTTTGAATGTTTTTTATTAGGGAACATTTTATTTTGTTCTTGGAAACACTAATGGTTCCACATGGAGAAACCAGCTCTACACATTCCTATTTTCTAGGGAGAAAGCTAGAGGAACTGCGGCAAACAAACATGATATTTCTGTTTGTATAGATGACATTTAATGCACTTGCCTAATGAAAAAACATTGCTTTTCTCCAAAACCATTTTTACTGTGATTTTCTCGGTCCATTGCATACAAATTCCACCCCCTTTTGTCCGGATATGACTGGATGAAACCGGAAATATCCGGTTTTTTTTTTTTTTTTTTTTTTTTTTGCTAACTGAATCCCAGATATTACTACAGAATCTCTGTTTGTGTATTCCTGATATTATCCACGGAATTTATTGTTTTGACTGTTTTTTATCGGAGAATATTTTACTTTGAACTTGGATACAGTAATTGGTTCCGCATTGAGACACCAGCTCTACATATTCGTATTTTCTAGGGAGAAAGCTAGAGGAACTGCGGCAAACAAACATGATATTTCTGTTTGTATCGATGATATTTTTTGCACTTGGCTAACGAAAAGACTTTGGTTTTCTCCAATAACATTTTTACTCTGATTTTCTCAGCCCATTGCATACGAATTCCACACCACTTTGTCCGGATATGACTGGATGAAACCAGAAATATCCGGTTGTGTTTTGGCTAACTCAATCCGAAATATTGTGAAAGAATCTGTGTTTGTGTTTTCTGGATATTATCAATAGAGTTTATTGTTTTGAATGATTTATCAGGGAACATTTCATTTTGTACCGTTGAAACACTAATTGGTTCATCATGGGGACACCAGCTCTACACGTTCGTATTTTCTAGGGAGAAAGCTAGAGGAACTGCAGCAAACAAACATGATGTTTCTCTTTGTATCGATGAGATTTTATGCACATGCCTAATAAAAAGACTTTGTTTTTCTCCAAAATCATTTCTACTGTGATTTTCTCGGTCCATTGCATACGAATTCCACACCACTTTGTCTGAATATGACTGGATTAAACCGGAAATATCCCATTTTGTTTTCGCTAACTCAATCCCAGATATAGCTAGAGCAACTGTGTTTGTATTTTCTGGATATTATCGATGGACTTTTTTTTTTGAATGTTTTTCATCGGGGAACGTTTTATTTTGTTCTTGGAAACACTAATTGGTTCCACATGGCGTCACCAGCTCTACACATTCCTATTTTCTAGGGAGAAAGCTAGAGGAACTACGGCAAACAAACATGATATTTCTGTTTGTATAGATGACATTTTATGCACTTGCCTAACGAAAAGACTTTGCTATTTTCCAAAACTATTTTTACCGTGATTGTCTCAGTACATTGCATACGAATTCCGCACCAGTGTATACGGATATGACTGGATGACACCGGAAATATCCGGTTTTGTTTGGGCTAACTATATCCCTGATATTGCTACAGCCTCTGTGTTTGTGTATTCCTGATATTATCCACGGAATTTATTGTTTTGACTGTTTTTTAACAGAGAATATTTTACTTTGAGCTTGCATACAGTAATTGGTTCCACATGGAGACACCAGCTCTATATATTTGTATTTTCTAGGGAGAAAGCTAGAGGAACTGCGGCAAACAAACATGATATTTCTGATTGTATCGATGATATTTTATGCACTTGCCTAACGAAAAGACTTTGGTTTTCTCCAAAAGCATTTTTACTCTGATATTCTCAGCCCATTGCATACGAATGCCACACCACTTTGTCCGGATATGACTGGATGAAACGAGAAATATCAGGTTGTGTTTTGGCTAACTCAATCCGAAATATTGTGAAAGCCTCTGTGTTTGTGTTTTCTGGATATTATTGATGGACTTTATGGTATTGAATGTTTTTATCAGGGAACATTTAATTTTGTACTGGAGAATCACTAATTCGTTCATCATGGGAACACCAGCTCCACACATTCGTATTTTCTAGGGAGAAAGCTAGAGGAACTGCAGCAAACAAACATGATATTTCTGTTTGTATAATTGACATTTTATGCCCTTGCCTAACGAAAAGACTTTGCTTTTCCCAAAAACCATTTTTACTGTGATTTTCTTGGTCCATTTCATCCGAATTCCAAACGACTTTTTCTGGATATTACTGGATGAAACCAGAAACATCCGGTTCTTCTTTGGCTAACTCAATGTGAATTATTGTGAAAGTTTCTGTATTTGTGTTTTCTAGATATTATCGATGGACTTTATTGTTTTGAATGTTTTTATCAGGGAACATTTAATTTTGTTCTGGAAACACAAATTGGTTGCAAATGGAATCACCAGCTCTACACATTCGTATTTTTGAGGGATAAAGCTAGAGGAACTGCGGCAAACAAACATGATATTTCTGTTTCTATCGATGACATTTTATGCACTTGCCACACGAAAAGACTTTGCTTTTCTCCATAACCATTTTTACTGTGATTTTCTCGGTCCATTGCATACGAATTCCACACCAGTTTGTCCGGATATGACTGGCTGAAACCGGAAATATCTGGTTTTGGTTTGGCTAACTCAATCCCAGATATTGCTACAGCCTCTGTGTTTGTGTATTCCTGATATTATCCACGGACTTTATTGTTTTGAGTGTTTTTTATCGGGGAATACTTTATGTTGAGCTTGGATACAGTAATTGGTTCCACATGGAGACACCAGCTGAACATATTCCTATTTTCTAGGGAGAAAGCTAGAGGAACTGTGACAAAGAAACATGATATTTCTGTTCCTATAGATGACATTTTATACAGTTGCCTAACGAAAAGACTTTGCTTTTCTCCAAAACCATTTTTACTGTGATTTTCTCGGTCCATTTCATACGAATTCCACTCCAGTTTCTCCAGATATGACTGGATGAAAACAGAAGTTTCCGGTTTTGTTTTTTTTAACTCAATCCGAAATATTGTTGAAAGCCTCTGTGTTTCCGCTTTCTAGATATTATCAATGGACTTTATTGTATTGAATGTTTTTATCAGGGAACATTTAGTTTTATGGTTGGGATCCTTAATTGGTTCAACATGGGGACACCAGCTCTACACATTCGTATTTTCTAGGGAGAAAGCTAGAGGAACTGCAGCAAACAAACATATTTCTGTTTGTATAGAAGACATTTTATGTACTTGACTTACGAAAAGACTTTGCTTTTCTCCAAAACCATTTTTACTGTGATTTTCTCAGTGCATTGCATATGAATTCCACACCACTTTGTCAGGATATGACTGGATGAAACCAGAAATATCCGGTTGTGTTTTGGCTAACTCAATCTGAAATATTGTGAAAGCCTCTGTGTTTGTGTTTTCTGGATATTATCGATGGACTTTATAGTTTTGAATGTTTTTATCAGGGAACATTTAATTTTGTACCGTAGAAACAGTAATTGGTTCATCATGGGGACACCAGCTCTACACATTCATATTTTCGAGGGAGAAAGCTAGAGGAACTGTAGCAAACAAACATGATATTTCTGTTTGTATCGATGACATTTTATGCACTTGCTTAACGAAAAGTCTTTGCTCTTCTCCAAAACTAGTTGTACTGTGATTTTCTCGGTCCATTGCATACGAATTCCAGACCACTTTGTCCGGATATGACTGGATGAAACCAGAAGTATCTGGTTGTGTTTTGGCTAACTCAATCCGAAATATTGCTACAGCCTCTGTGTTTGTGTTTTCTGGATATTATCAATGGACTTTATTGTTTTGAATGTTTTTACCAGGGAACATTATATTTTGTACCGTAGAAACACTAATTCGTTCCACATGGAGACACCAGCTCTACTGATTCATATTTTCTAGCGAGGCAGCTAGAGGAACTGCGGCAAACAAACATGATATTTCTGTTTGTATAGATGACATTTTATTCAGTTGCCTATCAAAAAGACTTTGCTTTTTTCCAAAACCATTTTTGCTCTGATTTTCTCAGCCCATTGCATACGAATTCCACACCACTTTGTCTGGATAAGACTGGATGAAACCGGAAATATCGGGTTTTGATTTGGCTAACTCAATACCAGATATTGCTAAAATTTTTTGCTTGTGTATTCCTGATATTATCCACGAATTTTATTTTTTTGAATATTTTTTATCAGGGAATATTTAACTTTGTGCTTGGAATCACTAATTGGTTCCACATAGAGACACCAGCTCTACACAGTCATGTTTTCTAGAGAGAAAGCTAGAGTAACTGCGTCAAACAAACATGATATTTCTGTTTGTATAGATGACATTTTATGCACTTGCCTAATGAAAAGACGTTGCTTTTCTCCAAAACCATTTGTACTCTGATTTTCTCCGTCCATTGCATATGAATTCCACACCAGTTTGTCCGGATATCACTAGATGAAAACAAAAATATCCAGTTGTGTTTTGGCTAACTAAATCCCAGATATTGCTACAGCCTCTGTGTTTTGTGTTTATTGGATATTGTCAATGGACATATTGTTTTAATGTTTGTTATCGGGGAACATTTTATTTTGAGCTTGGATACAGTAATTGGTTCCACAAGGAGACACCAGCTCCACACATTCATATTTTTTAGGGAGACAGCAAGAGGAACTGCGGCAAACAAACATGATATATCTGTTTGTAAAGATGACATTTTATGCACTTGCCTATTGAAAAGACTTGGCTTTTCTCCAAAAACATTTCTACTGTGATTTTCACGTCCATTGCATACAAATTCCACACCAGTTTGTCCAGATATGACTGGATGAAACCAGAAATATCCAGTTGTGTTTTGGCTAAATCAGTCCTAAATATTGTGAAGTACTCTGTGTGTGTGTTTTCTGGATATTATCGATGGACTTTATTGTTTTGAATGTGTTTATCAGGGAACATTTAATTTTGTACCGTTGAAGCACTAATGGGTTCACGTCGGAACACCAGCTCCACACATTCGTTTTTTCTATGGAGAAAGCTAGAGTAAGTGCGGCAAACAAACATGATATTTCCGTTTGTAGCGATGACATTTTATGCACTTGCCTAAGGAAAAGACTTTGCTTTTCTCCAAAACCATTTGTACTGTGATTTTCTCGGTCCATTGCATACGAATTCCACACCGGTTTGTCCGGATATGACTGGATGAAAACAGAAATATCCAGTTGTGTATTGGCTAACTCAATCCAAAATAATGTGAAAGCCTCTGTGTTTGTGTTTTCTGGATATTATCGATGGAGCTTATTGTTTTGAGTGTTTTTATCAGGGAACATTTCATTTTGTACCGTTGAAACACTAATTGGTTCATCATGGGAACACCAGCTCTACACATTCGTATTTTCTAGGGAGAAAACTAGAGGAACTGTGGAAAAAAAACATGATATTTCTGTTTCTATCGATGACGTTTTATGCACTTGCCTAATGAAATACATTGCATTTCTCGAAAACCATTGTTACTGTGATATTTGTATAGATGACATTTTATTCAGTTGCCTCACGCAAAAACTTTGCTTTTCTCCAAAACCATGTGTACTGTGATTTTCTCGGTCCATTGCATATGAATTCCACACCAGTTTGTCTGGATATGACTGGAGGGAACCGGAAATATCCAGTTTTGTTTTGGCTTACTTAATCCCAGATGTTGCTACAGCCTTTTTGTTTGTGTATTCCTGATATTATCCACGGATTTTATTGTTTTGAATTTTTTTATCAAGGAATATTTTATTTTGTGCTTGAAATCACTAATTGGTTCCACATGGAGACACCCACTCTACACCTTCCTATTTTCTAGGGAGAAAGCTATAGGAACTGGGGCAAACAAACATGATATTTCTGTTTCTATCGATGACATTTTATGCACTTGCCTAATGAAAAGACGTTGCTTTTCTCCAAAACCATGTGTACTGTGATTTTCTCGGTCCATTCCATATGAATTCCACACCAGTTTGTCCGGATATGACTGCATGAAAACAAAAATATCCAGTTTTGTTTTGGCTAACTCAATCCCAGATATTGCTACAGCCTCTTTGTTTGTGTTTACTGGATATTATCAATGGACTTTATTATTTTAATGTTTGTTATCGGGGAACATTTTTTTTTTACAGGCAGAGTGGACAGTGAGAGAGAGAGAGACAGAAAGAAAGGTCTTCCTTTTACCATTGGTTCACCCTCCAATGGCCGCCGCAGCAGCGTGCTGCAGACTATGCACCACGCTGATCCGATGGCAGGAGCCAGGTGCTTCTCCTGGTCTCCCATGGGGTGCAGGGCCCAAGGACTTGGGCCATCCTCCACTGCATTCCCTGGCCACAGCAGAGCTAGCCTGGAAGAGGGGAAACCGGGACAGGATCGGTGACCCGACCGGGACTAGAACCTGGTGTGCCGGCACCGCAAGGCGGAGGATTAGCCTAGTGAACCGTGGCGCCGGCCGGAACAATTTATTTTGTGCTTGACTACAGTAATTGGTTCCACAAGGAGACACCAGCTCCACACATTCGTATTTTCTAGGGAGAAAGCTAGAGGAACGGCGATAAACAAACATGATATTTCTGTTTGTATAGATGAAATTTTATGCACTTGCCTAACGAAAAGACGTTGCTTTTCTCCAAAACCATTTTTACTGTGATTTTCTGGTACCATTGCATACGAATTCCACACCAGTTTGTCCGGATATGACTGGAGGTGACTGGAAATAATCGATTTTGTTTTGGCTAACTCAATCCCAGATATTGCTACAGCCTCTGTGTTTCTGTTTTCTGGATATTATCAACGGACTTTATTGTTTTGAATGTTTTTTATTGGGGAACATTTTATTTTGAGTTTTGATACAGTAATTGTTTCCACAAGGAGACACCAGCTCCTCATATTCGTATTTTCTAGGGAGAAAGCTAGAGGAACTGTGACAAACAGACATGATATGTTTGCTTGTATAGATGACATTTTATGCACTTGCCTAACGAAAAGACTTTGGTTTTCTCCAAAACCATTTGTACTCTGATTTTCTCGGTCCATTGCATACAAATTCCACACCACATTGTCCGGATATGACTGGATGAAACCGGAAATATACGGTCGTGTTTTGGCTAACTCAATCCCAAATATTGTGAAAGCCTCTGTGTTTGTGCTTTCTGGATATTATCGATGGAGTTTATTGTTTTGAGTGTTTTTATCAGGGAACATTTCATTTTGTGCTTGGAATCACTAATTGGTTCATCATGGGGACACCAGCTCTACACATTCGTATTTGCTAGGGAGAAAGCTATAGGAACTGTGGCAAACAAACATGATATTTCTGTTTGTATAGATGACATTGTATGCACTTGCCTAACGAAAAGACTTTGCTTTTCTCCAAAAGCATTTGTACAGTGATTCTCTCAGTCCATTGCATACGAATTCCACACCAGTTTGTCCGGATATGACCAGATGAAACCAAAAATATACGGTTCTTTTTTGGCTATATCAATCAGAAATATTATGAAAGCCTCTGTGTTTGTGTTTTCTGGATATTATCGATGGACTTATTGCTTGAATGTTTTTATCAGGGAACATTTAATTTTTTTAGCGTATAAACACTAATCGGTTCATCATGGGGAAACTAGCTCTACACATTCGTATTTTCTAGAGAAAAAGCTAGAGGAACTGCGACAAATGAACATGACATTTCTGTTTGTATCGATGACATTTTATGCACTTGCCTAACGAAAAGACTTTGCTTTTCTCCAAAACCATTTTTACTCTGATTTTCTCGGTCCATTACATACGAATTCCACACCAGTTTCTCTGGACATTACTGGATGAATCCAGAAATATCTGGTTTTGTTTTGGCTAACTCAACCCGAAATATTGTGAAAGCCTCTGAGTTTGTGTTTTCTGGATATTATTCACAGACCTTGCTTTTCTCCAAAACCATTTGTACTGTGATTTTCGCGGTACAATGCATACGAATTCCACTCCACTTTCTCTGGACATGCCTGGATGAAACCAGAAATATCTGGTTTTGTTTTGGCTAACTCAATCCCATATATGGCTACAGCCTCTGTGTTTGTTTTTTCCGGATATTTTCAACGGACTTTATCGTTTTGAATGTGTTTTCTCGGGGAACATTGAATTTTGAGCTTAGATACACTAATTGGTTCATCATGGGAACATCAGCTCTACACATTCTTATTTTCTAGGGAGAAAGCTAGAGGAACTGTGGCAAACAAACATGATATTTCTGTTTGTATCGATGACATTATATGCACTTGCCCAACGAAAAGACTTTGCTTTTATCCAAACGTTTTTTACTGTGATTTTTGCGGTCCATTGCATAGGAATTCCAATCCACTTTGTCCGGATATGACTGGATGAAACCAGAAATATCTGGTTTTATTGCGGCAAGATGGCGGAATAGGCAGGGAGCACACTATTAGTCTGGAGGTGAGACAGTTTAATATATGTGGAGATACTGCAGGTTCAAGGAAGAGTAGGGGATGAAACAGCAGAGGAAACATTTCTGGCACTATTGATTCACAGTGAACCTGCGTGGAGAGCGTGGGAGCCCTAGTTCGGGACACCAGCAGCAGACTCAACACACTAGCACTGTAATGCGAGGTGAGCCATAGTGTAACAAGAAAAAACACCACAGTGAAGAAACCAAATATCTCCAACATGCCAAACAACAAATGCAAAAACCGAGGTAACAAGAACAAGGAAGACACTATGACACCCCCAAATGAAAAAGACACCCCAATTCAAGATTACAAAGATGATGAGATCGAAGAAATGCAAGAAGCAGATCTCAAAAAGATGATAAGAACATTAAGAAGTTCTCAAAAACAAATTCTTGAACTACAGAAATCCTTAATGGACAAGATAGAAAATCTCTCTCGTGAAAATGAAATATTAAGGAGGAATCAAAATGAAATGAAACAACTAGTGGAACAAGAAACTGTGATAGTGATGAGAAATCCTAATGAAATGAATAATTCAATACACCAAATGACAAACACATTAGAGAGCCTTAAAAACAGAATGGGCGAAACAGAAGAGAGAATATCTGACTTAGAAGACGGAGAACAGGAAAGGAAACAGGCAAACCAAAGAAAAGAAGAAGAAATCAGAAATCTAAAACACATTGTCAGGAATCTACAGGATACTATTAAAAAACCCAACATTCGGGTTCTAGGAGTTCCTGAAGGCATGGAGAGGGAGAAAGGATTAGAAGGCATTTTCAGTGAGATACTAGCAGAAAATTTCCCAGGTTTGGAGAAGGACAGAGGCATCTTAGTACAGGAAGCTTATAGAACCCCTAATAAACATGACCAAAAGAGATCCTCACCACGACATGTTGTAATCAAACTCACCACAGTGAAACATAAAGAAAAGATCCTAAAAGGTGCAAGAGAGAAACGTCAGATTACTCTTAGAGGATCTCCAATTAGACTGACAGCAGACTTCTCATCAGAAACCCTACAAGCTAGAAGGGAATGGCGAGACATAGCCCAGGTATTAAGAGAGAAAAACTTCCAGCCCAGAATACTATATCCTGCAAAGCTCTCATTTGTGAATGAAGGTGAAATTAAGACTTTTCATAGCAAACAGAAACTGAAAGGATTTGTTGCCACTCATCCTGCCCTGCAAAAGATGCTTAACGATGTGTTAGACACAGAAACACAGAAACATGGTCACCAATATGAAAGATCGTAAAGGAAGGAAACCTCATAGCAAAAGATCACAGGAAGCTCAATTTCTCTTTGACATAGAATTAAACTCTGATGCTCGGTTAAAGCAATGTGTTAAAGTAATCTATTATGTGCTCTTGATGTCTGTTCAATTCTAATTGTTCAAAAACATATTTAAATATGTGCTTATTTTCAAAGATTTGAATAGTCACCTTGTAACAATGATCAAATTTGGTCTATATAATGTCATGATTTTAAGGAATCTTATTTCAACCAGATAGTTTGGATTTTGAGCCTTCGTGGCATTCTTGACAGGCATTCAAAAAATCAAAGTTTCAAACAATCTGGTCTCTAAAATTTCCAGTAAATCCTGGACTTTGGTTTTTCCAGTTTGGGCCCAACTGAAAAAATCGAAGGACCTATGTCTCTCATCTTATAGAGACACCAACTAATCAGTCTATTTGGGTTATATTAGAAGGACTGTCAAGATGTGATGTGGTACCAGACTTTAAGTTTCTATAATGGAAAATTCTATTAACACAAAGGTTTGAGAATTAAAACGTCTAATGATCTTGTGTTACTAGACATGATAGTTATCTTAATGAGAAAGCCCCAGAGGCCTAAAGCGTTAAATACTTGTAAAATCCTACAGGTGCTTTCAAACATACTGTGAAGTAAGCAAGTGCCTCTTGTTGGTTGATGAGTTTATAATTTTAAACATGGCGACTTAAAGTCTTTTGTCATCCATAGTTATATATGGTGTGCTGCTCATAAAACTAAAGCATTGTTGGTTCTGTGTTTAGCTGTCCTCCTATAGGTTCCTATGGACTTTTTCCAGCCACTTCTATTGTATTCAATACCTTGGAATGGCTCTGTAAACAGATGAAGCCAATAATGTATTAACAGTACCAACTGAGAGAAAGTATGGTTAACTGAGGTTACTAAAAAGAAAAAGCAATTCAAATCAACTGACAATCTACAAAAAGAGTTAAAGATTTTAAAAGCTATTATTAAAATTGCTATATTGGTCTATTATGCTATGTTATATGTGTGTACATATTGTATGTCCACATGGGGAAATTTTATTAAGAGTTTTATTTTAAATGGCTTATAGATAAGATTGTCCATAAGTTTAAGCTGCTAAAATCAATCAAAGATACATTTTAATTGGTGTGACCTGAATCTGTGTATCATATGTTTTAAACGTGTTGGTAGAAAGAAACTAAAAACATTTTAGATGGTTGTGCTTAAGTTTACTGGCTAAACAAACTACACCATTTTAGACATTTAAGAGGTGTTTTCAAATACATGATTCTTAAAATTTATAGAAGGCATTGGACCTTCTGGTAAATGTTTTCTTAAGTTGTTATCTAATGGTTGAAACTGTTTGCTAAGTATTCATGTAATATTGCTTTTGTCAGCAAGTGATCTAGGACTTGCTCCCTCATTTCTCTATTCTAAGCCCAACTTGTTCTTTCATTTCTCAATTCTCTTCAAGGTAGGAAACAAATTCTATTATGAAGGAATCTGTAGGATGCACAATTTAATTTTTAGACCTTATGAAAGAGATGGCTAACATTTTTCTGTAATAGCATAGCCAAAATAATAGCTTAAATAATAATCTCATGTCCAGATATACTTCGCCATCAGCGAAGTATACAGTAAGTAGAAAAAACCTCCCTTTCAGACCAAAGGGAAAGAAAGTTTTAAAGTGAGAATATAATTTTCCTCATGGGCATTGTCTACCTTAGAAAAACTCCTACAGAACATGCCTGTGACTATAGACTTGTAGTTCAGGCCACTAAAGATTAGAGATGGGACTTGGGCACTCCCTTGACTTGCATCCTCTGGTCTGCTTTAACACAAACCAGGAGGAAAAGAAAGCTAGGCATCAGAAGCAATGGGTGGCAGGCCTATTAATGGCTGATCTGTACAGTGATCTACCCTCAAGGAGACCCAACAGGCCAGTCCACTGCAGTGGCTTTCAATGTGGTAAGCCTGGGCTTCAGCAGAAGTCAGCTTGTGAAGAGCCCTGGCAGCTCTGCCAAGAGTTGGATCACTGGAAATGGACCTGCCCTGGAGTCGGAGGATGCCCAGGTCAGAGCCACAGATCTTATTGGCTCTAAGCTGAAAAGCCCTTCACTCAGCCCAACTTCCAAAGTGACCACTGCAGCTGAGGGTTTGGTCAAGTAGGGTCAGCAACATTGCAGGCAGAACTGTAAATTTCTTGTTAGAGATGCCCCCTGCATTTACCTGGCCAGCACTCCTCCCAGGCCAGCCAAGTCATGAAAGTCAACAGAGTGCCTTCCCCTAGGAGGTTCACACCTCCCTTAGGATATACCCCATGTGAAGAGATAGACAGGTCTGGGCCTCTGAATTTACAAGGCCTAAAGCCCACCAGATTATTATCAAGCCGCTTCTATCAGGTTCTATTTGCCTCTCAATCAGAAAAATTACTTGTAGCTTAGACAGCACCTTTCTTAGCTCCTCTAATAATGACTCTGTCCTTTGTTCTAGGCCCTGTCTAGTGCACTTGGGCCTCATTCCTTTGTAATCAGAACCTCTACTCTACCCCCAATGGCTCTACTCCCAACCTGGGTGTACTGATGGTCCTCTTCCCCACTTAATGCTGTACAATTGTTCAAAGCTGGTAAATTACATTCTTAGGATCACTGGTTACTATCCTCACTCTGTCTTTTATGACCTTGTCTAAATATGATCAGAGTCGGTAAACTTGGAAGGCTTCCATAGCCTTGGCAACTCATGATGACAGCCTAGGATGGTTACTGGCGCCATAAACTAGAGTGTCAATTTGTTGGGTCAACAACAGGAGCCACTGTGCACTTGCTCCTCATGTGGGATCTCTGTCCTTAATGTGCTGTACATTGTGATTTAATGCTATAACTAGTACTCAAACAGTATGTTTACTTTGTGTTTCTATGTGGGTACAAACTGTTGAAATCTTTATACTAAATTGATCTTCTGTATATAAAAAGAATTGAAAATGAATCTTCATGTGAATGGAAGCGGAGAGGGAGTGGGAGAGTGGAGGGTTGTATGTAGGAGGGAAGTTATAGGAGGGGGAAGCCATAGTAATCCATAAGGTGTACACTGGAAATTTATATTCATTAAATAAAAGTTAAAAAAAATATCCGGTTTTGTTTTGGCTACTCAACTCGAAATGTTGTGAAAGCCTCTGTATTTGCGTTTTCTGAATATTATTGATGGACTTTATTGTTTTGAATGTTTTTTATCTGGGAATATTTAATTTTGTTCCGTAGAAACAATAATTGGTTCATCATGGGGTCACCAGCTCTACATATTCGTATTTTTTAGGGAGAAAGCTAGAGGAACTGAGGCAAACAAACATGATATTTCTGTTTGTATAGATGACATTTTATGCACTTGCCTAACGAAAAGACTTTGCTTTTCTCCAAAACCATTTTTACTGTGATTTTCTCGGTCCATTGCATACGAATTCCAAACCAGTTTATCCATGTGACTGGATGAAACCAGAAATATCCGGTTTTGTTTTGGCTAACTCAATCCCAGATATTGCTACATTCTCTGTGTTTGTGTATTCCTGATATTATCCACGGACATCATTGTTTTGAATGTTTTTTATAAGGTAAAATTTAATTTTGCGCTTGGAATCACTAATTGGTTCCACATGAAGACACCAGCTCTACACATTCTATTTTCTTGGGAGAAAGCAAGAGGAACTGTGGCAAAAAAACATGATATTTCTGTTGGTATCAATGATATTTTATGCACTAGCCTAACGAAAGACTTTGCTTTTCTCCAAAACCATTTTACTCTGATTTTGTCAGTCCAATGCATACAAATTCCACAGCACTTTGTCTGGATATGACTGGATGAAACCAGAAATATCCGGTTTTGTTTTGGCTAACTCAATCCAAAATATTGCTACAGCCTCTGTGTTTGTATTTTCTGGAGATTATCAATAGAGTTTATTGTTTTGAATGTTTTTATCAGGGAACATTTAATTTTGTACCGTTGAAACACTAATTGGTTCATCATGGGGACACCAGCTCTACACATTCGTATTTTCTAGGGAGAAAGCTAGAAGAACTGCGGCAAACAAACATGATATTTCTGTTTGTATAGATGATATTTTATGCACTTGCCTAACGAAAATACTGCTATTCTCCAAAACTATTTTTACTGTGATTTTCTTGTTCCATTGCATATGAATTCCACACCGTTTGTACGGATATGACTGGATGGAACCGGAAATACCCAGTTTTGTTTTTGCTAACTCAATCCCAGATATTGCTACAGCCTCTGTGTTTGTGTATTCCTTATATTATCCACGGACTTTATTGTTTTGAATGTTTTTTATCGGGGAACATTTAATTTTGTGCTTGAAATCAGTAATTGGTTCCACATGGAGACACCAGCTCTACACATTCGTATTTTCTAGGGAGAAAGCTAGAGGAACTGCGACAAAGAAACATGATATTTCTGTTTGTATAGATGTCATTTTATGAACTTCCCTAATGAAAAGACTTTGGGTTTCTCCAAAACCATTTTTACTCTATTTACTGTTTATGACCGGTTGAAAATGTAAATATCTGGTTTTGTTTTGGCTAAAACAATCCCAGATATTGCTAGAGCCTCTGTGTTTAGGTATTCCTGATATTATGCATGGACTTTATTATTTTGAATGTTTTTTTTTATCAGGGAACTTTTAATTTTGTGCTTGGACACAGTAATTGGTTCCACATGGAGACACCAGCTCTACACATCCGTATTTTCTACGGAAAAGCTAGAGGAACTGCGGCAAACAAACATGATATTTATGTTTGTATAGATGACATTTTATGCACTTGCCTAACAAAAAGACTTTGCGTTTCTCCAAAACCATTTTTATTGTGATTTTCCCGGTCCATTGCACACGAATTCCACACCATATTGTCCGGATATTACGGGATGAAACCGGAAATATCCGGTTTTGTTTTGGCTAACTCAATCCCAGATATTCCTACAGCCTCTGTGTTTGTGTATTCCTGATATTATCCACCGACTTTATTGTCTTGAATGTTTTTTTGCAGGGAATTTTTAATTTTGTGCTTGGAAATACTAATTGTTTCCACATGGAGACACCCGCTCTACACATCCGTATTTTCTACGGAAAACCTAGAGGAACTGCAGCAAACAAACATGATATTTCTGTTTGTATAGATGATATTTTATGCACTTGCCTAATGAAAAGACTTTGCTTTTCTCCAAAACCATTTTTACTGTTAATTTCTAGGTCCATTCCTTTCGAATTCCAAATGACTTTTTCATCATCTGACTGAATGTAACCAGAAATATTCGGTTTTGTTTTTGCTAACTCAATCCCAGATATTGCTACAGCCTCTGTGTGTTTTCTGGATATTATCGATGGACTTTATTGTTTTGAATTTTTTTTGATCAGGTAACATTTAATTTTGTACCGTTGAAACAGTAATTGGTTCATCATGGGGACACCAGCTCTACACATTCGTATTTTCTAGGGAGAAAGCTAGAGGTACTGCGGCAAACACACATAATATTTCTGTTTGTATCAATGACATTTTATGCACTTGCCTAAAGAAAAGATGTTGCTTTTCTCCAAAACCATTTGTACTCTGATTTTCTCGGTCCATTGCATATGAATTCCAAACCAGTTTTTCCGGATATGACTGGATGAAAACAAAAATATCCAGTTGTGTTTTGGCTAACATAATCCCAGATATTGCTACAGCCTCTTTGTTTGTGTTTACAGGATACTATCATCGGACTTTATTGTTTTAATGTTTTTTATCAGGGAAGATTTTACTTTGAGCTTGGGTACAGTAATTGGTTCCACAACGAGACAACAGCTCCCCACATTCGTATTTTCTAGGGAGAAAGCTAGAGGAACTGCGGCATACAAACATGATATTTCTGTTTGTATAGATGACCATTGCATACGAATTGCACACCAGTTTGTCCAGATATGACTGGATGCGATTGGAATAATCGGTTTTATTTTGGCTAACTCAATCCCAGATATTGCTACAGCCTCTGTGTTTGTGTTTTCTGGATATTATCAACGGACTTTATTATTTTGAAAGTTTTTTATCGGGGAACATTTTATTTTGATTTTTGATACAGTAATTATTTCCACATGGAGACACCAGCTCTACACATTCGTATTTTCTAGGGAGAAAGCTAGAGGAACTGCGACAAACAAACATGATATTTCTGTTTGCATCAATGACATTTTATGCACTTGCCTAACGAATAGACTTTGCTTTTCACCAATACCATTTGCACTGTGATTTTCTCGGTCCATTGCATACGAATTCCACACCAGTTTGTCCGGATATGACTGGATGAAGCCGGGAATATCCAGTTGTGTTTTGGCTAACTCAATGCCAGATATTGTTAAAGCCTCTGTGTTTGTGTTTACTGGATATTGTCAACGGACTTTATTGTTTTAATGTTTGTTATCGGGGAACATTTTATTTTTAGCTTGGATACAGTAATTGGTTCCACAAGGAGAAACCAGCTCCACACATTCATATTTTCTAGGGAGAAAGCTATAGGAACCGCAGCAAACAAACATGATATTTCTCCTTGAATAGATGACATTTTATGCACTTGCCTAAAGAAAAGACTTTTCTTTTCTCCAAAACCATTTTCATTGTGATTTTTTTGGTTCACTGCATATGTATTCCACACCACTTTGTCCGGATATGACTGGATGAAAACAGAAATATCTGGTTGTGTTTTGGCTAACTCAATCCGAAATATTGTGAAAGCCTCTGTGTTTGTGTTTTCTGGATATTATCAACGGACTTTATTTTTTTGAATGTTTTTGATCAGAGAACACTTTATTTTGAGCTTGGATACAGTAATTGGTTCCACATGGAGACACCAGCTGAACATATTTGTATTTTCTAGGGAGAAAGCTACCGGAACTGCAGCAAACAAACATGATATTTCTGTTTGTATTGATGACATTTTACGCACTTGCCAAATGTAAAGACTTTCCTTTTCTCCAAAACCATTTTTACTGTGATTTTCTCGGTCCATTGCATACGAATTCCACACCAGTTTGTTCGGATGTGACTGGATGAAACCGCAAATATCTGGTTTTGTTTGGCTAACCCCATCTTAAATATTTTGAAAGCCTCTGTGTTTGTGTTTTCCGGATGTTATCCACTGTTTTTATTGTTTTGAATGTTTTTTTATCGGGGAATATTTAATTTTGTGCTTGGATACTGTAATTGTTTCCACATCAAGACACCAGCTGAACATATTCGTATTTTCTAGGGAGAAAGCTAGAGGAACTGCGGCAAACAAACATGATATTTCTGTTTCTATCGATGACATTTTATGCACTTGCCTAAGGAAATACCTTGCTTTTCTCCAAAAACATTTGTAGGCTGATTTTCTCAGTCCTTTGCATATGAATTCCACACCAGTTTGTCCGGATATGACTGGATGAAACAGGAAATATCCGGCTTTTTTTTTTGGACATCTCAATCCCAGATATTGCTACAGCCTCCATGTTTGTGTTTTCTGGATATTATCAACGGACTTTATTGTTTTGAATGTTTTTTATCGGGGAACATTTAATTTTGTGCTTGCAATCAGTAATTGGTTCCACATGGAGACACCAGCTCTACACATTCGTATTTTCTAGGGATAAAGCTAGAGGAACTACTGCAGACAAACATGATATTTCTGTTTGTATCGATGACATTTTATGCACTTGCCTAACGAAAAGACTTTGCTTTTCTCCAAAACCATTTGTACTGTGATTTTCTCGGTCCATTGCATACAAATTCCACAACACTTTGTCCGGATATGACTGGATGAAACCGGAAATATCCTTTTTTGTTGGGCTAACACAACCCGAAATATTGTGAAAGCCTCTGTGTTAGTGTATTCCTGATATTATCCATGGAATTTATGGTTTTGAATTTTTTTTATCGGGAACATTTTATTTTGAGCTTGGTTACAGCAATTGGTTCCACATGGAGACACCATCTGTACATATGCGTATTTCCTAGGGAGAAATCTAGAGGAACTGCGGCAAACAAACATGATATTTCTGTTTGTATAGATGACATTGTATGCACTTGCCTAACGAAAAGAATTTGCTTTTCTCCAATACCATTTTTACTGTGATTTCCTCAGTCGATTGCATACGAATTCCACAACACTTTGTCCGGATATGACTGTATGAAAGCAGAAATATCCGGTTGTGTTTAGGCTAACTCAATCCGAAATATCGTGAAAGCCTCTGTATTTCTGTTTTCTGGATATTATCGATTGACTTTATTGTTTTGAATGTTTTTTATCGGGGAACATTTAATTTTGTGCTTGGAAACGCTAATTAGTTCCACATGGAGACACCAGCTCTACACATTCGTATTTTCTAGGGAGAAAGCTAGAGGAACTCTGGGAAACAAACATGATATTTGTTTGTATAGATAACATTTTATGCACTTGCCTAACGAAAAGACTTTGCTTTTCTCCAAAACCATTTTTACTGTGATTTTCTCGGTCAATTTCATACTAATTCCAAACCATTGTGTCCGGATATGACTGGATGAAACCAGAAATATCCGGTTGTGTTTTGACTAACTCTATCCGAAATATTGCTACAGCCTCTGTGTTTGTGTTTTCTGGATATTATCGATGGACTTTATTGTTTTGAATGTTTTTTATCGGGGAACATTTTATTTTGTACCGTTGAAACACAAATTGGTTCATCATGGGGACACCAGCTCCACACATTCGTATTTTCTAGGAAGAAAGCTAGAGGAAATGCGGCAAACAAACATGATATTTCTGTTTGTATCGATGACATTTTATGCACTTGCCTAAAAAAGACATTGCTTTTACTCAGAACCATTTTTACTGTTATTTTCTTGGTCCATTGCATACGGATTCCACACTAGTTTGTCCGGATATTACTGGATGAAACCGGAAATATCTGGTTTTGTTTTGCCTAACTCCATCCCAGATATTGCTACAGCCTCTGTGTTTGTGTTTTCTGGATATTATCAAAGACTTTATTTTTTGAATGTTTTTTATCGGGGAACATTTAATTTTGTGCTTGGACACAGTAATTGGTTCCACATGGAGACACCAGCTCTACACATTCGTATTTTCTAGGGAGAAAGCTAGAAGAATTGTGGCAAACAAACATGATATTTCTGTTTGTATAGATGACATTTTATGCACTTGCCTATTGAAATGACTTTGCTTTTCTCCAAACCATTTTTACTGTGATTTTCTCGGTTCAATGCATACCAATTCCACACCACTTTGTCCGGGTATGACTGCATGAAACAAGAAATATCCCGTTGTGTTTTGGCTAACTCAATCCGAAATATTGCTAAAGACTCTGTGTTTGTGTATTCCTGATATTATCCACGGACTGTATTATTTTCAATGCTTTTTTTTCAGGGAACATTTAATTTAGTACTTAGAAACACTAATTCGTTCCACATGGATATACCAGCATAAGAATTCCGCACCAGTTTGTCAGGATATGGCTGGAGGAAACCGGAAATAACAGGTTTTTCTTGTCTAACTCAATCCGAAATATTGTGAAAGCCTCTGTGTTTGTGATTTCCTCATATTATCCACGGTTTTTATTGTTTTGAATGTTTTTTATCGGGGAACATTTAATTTTGTGCTTGGATACAGTAATTGGTTCCACATGGTGACACCAGCTCTACATATTCAGATTTTCTTGGCAGAAAGCTAGAGGAACTGCGGGAAACAAACATGATATTTCTGTTTGTATCGATGACATTTTATGCACTTGCCTAACGAAAAGACTTTGCTTTTCTCCAAAACCATTTGTACTGTGATTGTCTCGGTCCATTGCATATGAATTCCACACCACTTTGTCGGGATATGACTGGATGAAACCGTAAATATCTGGTTTTGTGTTGGCTAACTCAATCCGTAATATTATGAAAGCCTCTGTGTTTGTGTTTTCTGGATATTATCAATGGATGTTATTGTTTTTAATGTTTTTTATCGGTGAATATTTTATTTTGAGTTTGGATACAGTAATTGGTTTCACAGGGAGACACCAGCTATATATATTGGTATTTATTAGGGAGAAAGCTAGAGGAACTGTGGCAAACAAACATGATATTTCTGTTTGTATAGATGACATTTTATTCAGTTGCCTAAAGAAAAGACTTTGCTTTTATCCACAACCATTTGTACTGTAAATTTCTCGGTCCATTGCATAATAATTCCAAACCAGTTTGTCCGGATATGACTGGATGGAACCGGAAATGTCCGGTTTTTTTTGCCTAACTGAATCCCAGATATTGCTACAGCCTTTGTGTTTGTTTATTTCTGATATTATCCACGGATTTTATTGTTTTGAATTTTTTTTTTATCAGGGAACATTTAATTTTGTGCTTGGAATCACAAATTGGTTCCACATGGAGACACCAGCTCTACACATTTGTATTTTCTAGGGAGAAAGCTAGAGGAACTGCGGCAAACAAACATAATATTTCTGTTTGTAT
Source organism: Lepus europaeus (assembly GCF_033115175.1). Lineage (NCBI taxonomy): Eukaryota > Metazoa > Chordata > Mammalia > Lagomorpha > Leporidae > Lepus > Lepus europaeus. The sequence continues at coordinate 1,102,532 of NW_026909478.1, forward strand.
CGATGACATTTTATGCACTTGCCTAAGGAAATACCTTGCTTTTCTCCAAAAACATTTGTACGCTGATTTTCTCGGTCCTTTGCATATGAATTCCACACCAGTTTGTCCAGATATGACCGGATGAAAACAAAAATATCCAGTTGTGTTTTGGCTAACGCAATCCCAGATATTGCTAAAGCCTCTGTATTTGTGTTTTCTGGATATTATCGATGGACTTTATTGTTTTAATGTTTTTTATCGGGAACATTTTTTTTGAGCTTGGATACAGTAATTGGTTCCACATGGAGACACCAGCTGAACATATTCGTATTTTCTAGGGAGAAAGCTTGAGGAACTGTGGCAAACAAACATGATATTTCTGTTTCTATCGATGACATTTTATGCACTTGCCTAACGAAAAGACTTTGCTTTTCTTCAAAACCATTTTTACCTTGATTTTCTCGGTCCATTGCCTACGAATTCCACACCAGTTTGTCCGGATATGATTGGATGAAACTGGAAATATCCGGTTGTGTTTTGGCTAACGCAATCCCAGATATTGCTACAGCCTCTGTGTTTGTGTATTCCTGATATTATCCACGGGCTTTATTGTTTTCAATGTTTTTTCAGGGAACATTTAATTTTGTGCTTGGAATCACTAATTGGTTCCACTTGGAGACACCATTTGAACATATTCGTATTCTCTAAGTAGAAAGCTAGAGGAACTGCGGCCAAAAAACTTGATATTTCTGTTGGTATCGATGGCATTTTATGCACTTTCCTAATGAAAGTACTTTGCTTTTCTCCAAAAACATTTTTACTGTGATTTTCTCGGTCCATTGCATTCGAATTCCAAACGACTTTTTCCGAATATGACTGGATGAAACTAGAAATATCCAGTTGTGTTTTGGCTAACTGAATCCGAAATATTGTGAAAGCCTCTGTGTTTGTGTTTTCTGGATATTATCAATGGACTTAATATTTTTGAATGTTTATTATGGGGGAGCATTTTATTTTGAGCTTGGATACAGTAATTGATTCCAATGGATCACTAGCTGAACATATTCGTATTTTCTAGGGAGAAAGCTGGAGGAACTGCGGCAAACAAACTTGATATTTCTGTTTGTATAGATGACATTTTATACAGTTGCCTAACGTAAACACTTTGCTTTTCTCCAAAACGCTTTTACTGTGACTATCTCGGTCCATTGCATACGAATTCCACACCAGTTTACTGGATATGACTGGATGAAACCGGAAATATCCGGTTTTCTTTTGGTTAGCTCTATCCCTGATATTGCTACAGCCACTGTTTTTTGTTTTTCGGAAATTATCAATGGACTTTATTGTTTCGAATGTTTTTCATCAAGGAACATTTAATTTTGTTCTTGGAAACACCAATTGTTCTGCTTGGAGACACCAACTCTACATATTTGTATTTTATAGGGAGAAAACTAGAGGAATTGCAGCAAAGAAACATGATATTTCTGTTTGTTTCAATGACATTTCATACACTTGACTAACGAAAAGCCTTTGCTTTTCTCCAAAACATTTTCACTGTGATTTTCTCGGTCCATTGCATATGAATTCCAAACCATTTTTTCCACATATGACTGGATGAAACCACAAATATCTGCTTTTTTTTTTTTTTTGGCTAACTCAATCCGAATTATTGCTACAGCCTCTGTGTTGTGTATTCCTGATATTATCCACGGACTTTACTTTTTTGAATGTTTTTTTTTTATCAGGGAACACTTAATTTTGTGCTTGGAAACACTAATTGGTTCTACATGGAGACACCAGCTCTACATATTTTTATTTTCAGGGAGAAAGCTAGAGGAACTGCAGTAAACAAACATGATATTTCTATTTCTATAGATGACATTTTATGCACTTGCATAAAGAAAAGACTTGGCTTTTCTCCAAAACCATTTTTACTTTGATGTTCTTAGTTCATTGCATATGAATTTCACACGAGTTTGTCCGGATATGACTGGATGAAACCAGAAATATCCGGTTGTGTTTTGGCTAACTCAATCCCAGATATTGCTACTGCCTCTGTGTTTGTGTTTTCTGGAAATTATCAATGGACTTTATTGTTTTGAAAGTTTTTTTTATCGTGGGACATTTTATTTTGAGCTTGTATACAGTAATTGGTTCCACATGGAGACACCAGCTCTACACATTCGTATTTTCTAGGGAGAAAGCTAGAGGAACTGCGGCAAACAAACATGATATTTCTGTTTGTATAGATGACATCTAGAGGAACTGCGGCAAACAAAGATGATATTTCTGTTTATATAGATGATATTTTATGCACTTGCATAACGTATAGACTTTGCTTTCCTCCAAATCCATTTTTACTCTGATTTTCTTGGTCCATTGCATACAAACTCCACACCACATTGTCCGGAAATGACTGGATGAAACAAGGAATATCCGGTTGTGTTTTGGCTAACTCAATCCGAAATATTGTGATAGCCTCTGTGTTTGTGTTTACTGGATATTATCCACGAACTTTATTGTTTTGAATGTTTTTATCAGGGAACATTTAATTTTGTACCATTGAAACACTAATTGGTACATCATGCGGACACTAGCTCTAAACATTTGTATTTTCTAGGGAGAAACCTAGAGGAACTGCGATAAACAAACATGATATTTCTGTTTGTATAGATGACATTTTATGCAGTTGCCTAACGGAAAGCCTTTGCTTTTCTCCAAAACCATTTTTACAATGATTTTCTAGGTCCATTGTATCTGAATTCCAAATGAGTTTTTCCTGATATGACTAGATGAAACCGGAAATATCCGGTTTTGTTTTTGCTAACTAAATGTGAAATATTGTGAAAGTTTCTATGTGTGTCTTTTATGGATATTATCGATGGACTTTATTGTTTTGAATGTTTTTATCAGGGAACATTTAATTTTGTACAATAGAAACACTAATTCGTTAATAATTGGGACACTAGCTCTACATATTCGTATTTTCTAGGTGAAAGCTAAAGGAACTGTGGCAAACAAACATGATATTTCTGTTTGTACAGATGATAATTAATGCACTTCCCTAATGAAAGTCTTTGCTTTTTCCAAATCATTTTTACTGTGATTTGCTCAGTCCATTCCATTCGAATTCCCCACCAGTTTGTCCGGATATGACTCGATGAAGCCGTAAATATCTCGTTTTGTTTTGGCTAACTCACTCCCAGATATTGCTACATCCTCTGTGTTTGTGTATTCCTGATACTATCCACGGACTTTATGTTTTGAATTTTTTTTTTATCGGGGAACATTTAATTTTGTTCTTTGAAACGCTAATTGGTCCCACATGGAGACACCAGCTCTACACATTCGTATTTTCTAGGGAGAAAGCTAGAGGAACTGCGCAAACAAAGATGATATTTCTGTTTTTGTAGATGACATCTAGAGGAACTACGGCAAACAAGCATGATATTTCTATTTGTATAGATGACATTTTATGCACTTGCCTAACGAAAAGACTTTGCTTTTCTCCAAAACCATTTTATCTGTGATTTTCTCGGTACATTGCATACGAATTCCACAACAGTTTGTCCAAATATGACTGGATGAAACCGGAAATATCCGGTTTTGTTTTGGCTAACTCAGTCCCAGATATTGCTACAGTCGCTCTATTTGTGCTGTTGGATATTTTAACGGACTTTATAGTTTTGAATGTTTTTTTCGGGGAACATTTTATTTTGAGCTTGGGTACAGTAATTGGTTGCACTTGGAGACTTCAGCTCTACATAGTCGTATTTTCTAGAAAGAAAGCAAGAGGAACTGCAGCAAACAAACATGATATTACTGTTTGTATAGATGACATTTTATGCACTTGCCTAACGAAAAGACTTTGCTTTTCTCCAAAACCAATTTTACTGTGATTTTCTCGTTCCATTGCATACGAATTCCACACCAGTTTGTCCGAATATGACTGGATGAAACCGGAAATATCCGGTTTTGTTTTGGCTAACTCAATCCCCGATATTGCAATAGCCTCTCTGTTTGTGTTTTCTGGATATTTTCAATGGAATTTATTTTTTTGAATGTTTTTTATCGGGGAACATTTTATTTTGAGCTTGGATACAGTAATTGGTTCCACATGGAGACACCAGCTCTACATATTCGTATTTTCTAGAATGAAAGGAAGAGGAATTGCGGCAAACAAACATGATATTTCTGTTTGTATAGATAACATTTTATTCATTTACCTAATGAAAAGACTGCTTTTCTCCAAAACCATTTTTGCTGTGTTGTTCTCGGTCCATTGCATACGAATTCCACACCACTTAGTCCAGATATGACTGGATGAAACCAGAAATATCTGGTTGTTTTCGCTAACTTAATTAGAAATATTGCTACAGCCTCTGTGTTTGTGTTTTCTGGATATTATTGATGGACTTTATTGTTTTGAATGTTTTTTATCGGGGAACATTTAATTTTGTACCGTAGAAACACTAATTGGATCATCATGGGGACACCAGCTCTACACATTCGTATATTATAGCGAGAATCCTAGCGGAACTGCGGCAAACAAACATGATATTTCTGTTTCTATAGATGATATTTATTGCACTTGCCTAAAGAAAAGACTTTGCTTTTCTCCAAAACCATTTTTACTGTGATTTTCTCAGTCCATTGCATATGAACTGCACACCACTTTGTCCGGATATGACTGGATGAACCCGGAAATATCCCATTGTGTTTTGGCTAACTCAATCCGAAATATTGTGAAAGCCTCTGTGTTGTGTTTTCTGGATATTATCGATGGACATTATTGTTTTGAATGTTTTTTTTTTCAGGGAACATTAAATTTTGTACCATAGAAATACTAATTGGTTCATCATGGGGACACCAGCTCTACGTATTCGTATTTTCTAGGGAGAAAGCTAGAGGAACTGCGGCAAAGAAACACGATATTTCTGTTTGTATCGATGACATTTTATGCACTTGCCTAATGAAAAAACTTTGCTTTTCTCCAAAACCATTTTTACTGTGACTTTCTTGGTCCATTGCATACGAATTCCACACCAGTTTGTCCGGATATGACTGGATGAAACCGGAAATATTCGATTGTGTTTTCGCTAACTCAATTCGAAATATTGTGAAAGCCTCTCTGTTTTTGTTTTCTGGATATTATCGATGGACTTTATTGTTTTTAATGTTTTTATCAGGGAACATTTAATTTTGTACCATTAAAACAATAATTGGTTCATCATGGTAACACCAGTTCTACACATTCCTAGTTTCTAGGGAGAAAGATAGAGGAACTGCGGCAAAAACATGATATTTCTGTTTGTATAGATGACATTTTATGCACTTGCCCAACGAAATTACTTTGCTTTTCTCCAGAACCATTTTTACTGTGATGTTCTCGGTCCATTGCATACGAATTCCACACCAGTTTGTCCGAATATGACTGGATGAAAACAGAAATATCCAGTTGTGTTTTGGCTAACTCAATCAGAAATATTGTGAAAGCCTCTTGTTTGTGTTTTCTGGATATTATCAATAGAGTTTATTGTTTTGAATATTTTTATCAGGGAACATTTAATTTTGTACCGTTGAAACAATAATTGGTTCATCATGGGGTCACCGGCTCTACACATTCGTATTTTCAAGGGAGAAAGCCAGAGGAACTGCGGCAAACAATCATGATGTTTCTGTTTGTATAGATGACATTTTATGCACTTGCCTAACGAAAAGACTTTGCTGTTCTCCAAAGCCATTTTTACTGTGATTTTTTTGGTTCATTGCATACAAATTCCACACCACTTTGTCCGGATATGACTGGATGAAACCAGAAATATCCAGTTGTGTTTTGGTTAACTCAATCCGAAATATTGTGAAAGCCTCTGTGTTTGTGTTTTCTGGATATTATCAATGGACTTTATTTATTTTTTTTAACATTTATTTAATGAATATAAATTTCCAGTGTACAGCTTATGTATTACAATGGCTTCCCCCTCCCATAACTTCCCTCCTACATACAAACCTCCCCTCTCCCGCTCCCTCTCCCCTTCCATTTGCATCAAGATTCATTTTCAATTCTCTGTATATATAGAAGATCAATTTAGTATATATGTTGTAAAGATTTCAACAGTTTGCACCCACATAGCAACACAAAGTAAAACATACTGTTTGAGTACTAGTTATAGCATTAAATCACAATGTACAGCACATTAAGGACAGAGATCCCACATGAGGAGCAAGTGCACAGTGGCTCCTGTTGTTGACCCAACAAATTGACACTCTAGTTTATGGCGCCAGTAACCATCCTAGGCTGTCGTCATGAGTTGCCAAGGCTATGGAAGCCTTCCAAGTTTGCCGACTCTGATCATATTTAGACAAGGTCATAAAAGACAGAGTGAGGATAGTAACCAGTGATCCTAAGAATGTAATTTACCAGCTTTGAACAATTGTACAGCATTAAGTGGGGAAGAGGACCATCAGTACACCCAGGTTGGGAGTAGAGCCATTGGGGGTAGAGTAGAGGTTCTGATTACAAAGGAATGAGGCCCAAGTGCACTAGACAGGGCCTAGAACAAAGGACAGAGTCATTATTAGAGGAGCTAAGAAAGGTGCTGTCTAAGCTACAAGTAATTTTTCTGATTGAGAGGCAAATAGAACCTGATAGAAGGGGCTTGATAATAATCTGGTGGGCTTTAGGCCTTGTAAATTCAGAGGCCCAGACCTGTCTATCTCTTCACATGGGGTATATCCTAAGGGAGGTGTGAACCTCCTAGGGGAAGGCACTCTGTTGACTTTCATGACTTGGCTGGCCTGGGAGGAGTGCTGGCCAGGTAAATGCAGGGGGCATCTCTAACAAGAAATTTACAGTTCTGCCTGCAATGTTGCTGACCCTACTTGACTATCCCTTCAGCTGCAGTGGTCACTTTGGAAGTTGGGCTGAGTGAATGGCTTTTCAGCTTAGAGCCATTAAGATCTGTGGCTCTGACCTGGGCATCCGACTCCAGGGCAGGTCCATTTCCAGTGATCCAACTCTTGGCAGAGCTCCCAGGGCTCTTCACAAGCTGACTTTTGCTGAAGCCCAGGCTTACCACATTGAAAGCCACTGCAGTGGACTGGCCTGTTGGGTCTCCTTGAGGGCAGGTCACTGTACAGATCAGCCATTAATAGGCCTGCCACCCATTGCTTCTGATGCCGAGCTTTCTTTTCCTCCTGTTTTGTGTCCACCAGACCAGAGGATGCAAGTCAAGGGAGTGCCCAAGTCCCATCTCTAATCTTCTGCGGCTTGAAGTACAAGTCTATAGTCACAGGCATGTTCTGCAGTAGTTTTTCTAAGGTAGACAATGCCCATGAGGAAATTATATTCTCACTTTAAAACTTTCTTTCCTTTGGTCTTAAAGGGAGGTTTTTTCTACTTACTGTATACTTCGCTGATGGCAAAGTGAATCTACTATGAGATTATTATTTAAGTTCTTATTTTGGCTATGCTATTACAGAAAAATGTTAGCCATCTCTTTTATAAGTTCTAAAGATTAAATTGTGCATCCTACAGATTCCTTTATAAAAGAATTAGTTTCCTACCTGGAAGAGAATAGAGAAATGAAAGAATAAGTTGGGCTTAGAATAGAGAAATGAGGGAGCAAGTCCTAGATCGCTTGCTGATAATAGCAATATTACATGAATACTTAGCAAACCGTTTCAGCCATTAGATAACAACTTAAGAAAACATTTACCAGAGGGTCCAATGCCTTCTAGAAATTTTAAGAATCATGTATTTGAAAACACCTCTTAAATATCTAACATGGTGTAGTTTGTTTAGCCAGTAAAGTTAAGCACAACCATCTAAAATGTTTTTAGTTTCTACCAACACGTTTAAAACATATGATACACAGATTCAGGTCACACAAATTAAAATGTATCTTTGATTGATTTTAGCAGCTTAAATTTATTGACACTCTTATCTATAAGCCATTTAAAATAAAACTCTTAATAAAATTTCCCCATGTGGACATACAATATGTACACACATATAACATAGAATAATAGAGCAATATAGCAATTCTAATAATAGCTTTTAAAATCTTTAACTCTTTTTGTAGATTGCCAATTGATTTGAATTGCTTTTTCTTTTTAGTAACCTCAGTTAACCATACTTTCTCTCAGTTGGTACTGTTAATACATTATTGGCTTCATCTGTTTACAGAGCCATCCCAAAGTACTGAATACAATAAAAATAGCTGGAAAAAGTCCATTGGAACCTATAGGAGGACAGCTAAACACAGAACCAACAACGCTTTAGTTTTATGAGCAGCACACCATATATAACTATGGATGACAAAAGACTTTAAGTCGCCATGTTTAAAATTATAAACTCATCAACCAACAAGAGCACTTGCTTACTTCACAGTATTTTTGAAAGCACCTGTAGGCTTTTACAAGTATTTAACGCTTTAGGCCTCTGGGGCTTTCTCATTAAGATAACTATCATGTCTAGTAACACAAGATCATTAGACGTTTTAATACTCAAACATTTGTATCAATAGCATTTTCATTATAGAAACTTAAAGTCTGGTACCACATCACATCCTGACAGTCCTTCTAATATAATCCAAATAGCCTGCTTAGTTGGTGTCTCTATAAGATGAGAGACATAGGTCCTTCGATTTTTTCAGTTGGGCCCAAACTGGAAAAACCAAAGTCCAGGATTTACTGGAAATTTTAGAGACCAGATTGTTTGAAACTTGATTTTTTGAAAGCCTGTCAAGAATGCCAAGAAGGCTCAAAATCCAAACTATCTGGTTGAAATAAGATTCCTTAAAATCATGACATAACATAGACCAAATTTGATCATTGTTACAAGGTGACTATTCAAATCTTTGAAAATAAGCACATATTTAAATAACCCATAGCTCTTAATAAAAATTCAGCTGTTTTTGAACAATTAGAATTGAACAGACATCAAGAGCACATAATAGATTATTTTAACACATTGCTTTAACCGAGCATCAGAGTTTAATTCTATGTCAAAGAGAAATTGAGCTTCCTGTGATCTTTTGCTGTGAGGTTTCCTTCCTTTACCTTCTTTCATATTGGTGACCGTGTTTCTGTGTTTCTGTGTCTAACACATCTTTAAGCATCTTTTGCAGGGCAGGATGAGTGGCAACAAATTCTTTCAGTTTCTGTTTGCTATGAAAAGTCTTAATTTCACCTTCATTCACAAATGAGAGCTTTGCAGGATATAGTATTTTGGGCTGGCAGTTTTTCTCTCTTAATACCTGGGCTATGTCTCACCATTCCCTTCTAGCTTGTAGGGTTTCTGATGAGAAGTCTGCTGTCAGTCTAATTGGAGATCCTCTAAGAGTAATCTGACGTTTCTCTCTTGCACCTTTTAGGATCTTTTCTTTATGTTTCACTGTGGTGAGTTTGATTACAACATGTCGTGGTGAGGATCTCTTTTGGTCATGTTTATTAGGGGTTCTATAAGCTTCCTGTACTAAGATGCCTCTGTCCTTCTCCAAACCTGGGAAATTTTCTGCTAGTATCTCACTGAAAATGCCTTCTAATCCTTTCTCCCTCTCCATGCCTTCAGGAACTCCTAGAACCCGAATGTTGGGTTTTTTAATAGTATCCTGTAGATTCCTGACGATGTGTTTTAGATTTCTGATTTCTTCTTCTTTTCTTTGGTTTGCCTGTTTCCTTTCCTGTTCTCCGTCTTCTAAGTCTGATATTACCTCTTCTGTTTCGACCATTCTGTTTTTAAGGCTCTCTAATGTGTTTGTCATTTGATCTATTGAATTCTTCTTTTCATTATGATTTCTCGTCACTATCACAGTTTCTTGTTCCACTAGTTGTTTCATTTCATTTTGATTCCTCCTTAATATTTCATTTTCATGAGAGAGATTTTCTATCTTGTCCATTAAGGATTTCTGTAGTTCAAGAATTTGTTTTTGAGAACTTCTTAATGTTCTTATCAATTTTTTGAGATCCGCTTCTTGCATTTCTTCGATCTCAAGATCTTCATAATCTTGAATTGGGGTGTCTTTTTTATTTGGGGGCATCATAGGGTCTTCCTTGTTCTCGTTAGCTTGGTTTTTGTGTTTCTTGTTTGGCATGTTGAAGATATTTGGTTTCTTCACTGTGGTGTTTTTTCTTGTTACACTATGGCTCTATATTAAGTGGACTGTCTGCTTTCAGTGGAGCCTTAGAGGCTTGAGATGAGTGTGGACTGAGAGCTGTGTTTGGTTCCTCAGGGTTGAGGGTGTGTCAAAGATGACACTCCCAGGTTATGTGTGGTAAATGTCTCTTTCTTTTTTTGATTCAAAAGGGAAGTAATTCTGCACAGCTGAACGTAATTGGAGGTAGTTAGCAGGCAATGATATACCCCCAGGAGCCAGAGATTGGAAGCTCTTTCCCAAGGACCACACAGGAAATCTGTGCTGCCCTCAGTGTGGGCTCCAAATCTCCTTCAGTCTCCCACTGGGTTGCCAAGTTAGATGCTAACCTCCTGTTATTTCTCCCCTCCCCCCAGAGTCAGGTGTTTCTGCTAGGCTCAGGGCCGGTGCAGACCTGAGGTCGCCCTGCCTATGATGTATGTCCAAAATGACGCTGCTTTGTCTTGCTCACTTTTGAGAGGTGAGCGGAGAGAGAGAAACTTGTGTCCGTATCGGTCACTTTTTTTAATTCTTTTCCTCTCTCTCTTCTAGTTAGCCTGGTGAATTTTTCCCCACGGAGTTTCAAGCCTCGTTCCCTCTAGCCTCCTCTTCCACTTGCCTGCTGGTGTCTCGGGCTATTGAGGTTCGGCTCACCTCACGTTCCAGTGCTGGTGTGTTGAGTCTGCCGCTGGTGTCCCGAACTTGGACTCCCATGCTCTCCACGCAGGTACACTGTGAATCACTAGTTCCGGAACTGTTTCCTCTGATGTTTCATCTGCTACTCTTCCTTGACCCTGCAGTATCTCCTCTTATAATAAACTGTATCTCCCCCAGACTAATAGTGTGCTCTCTGCCTAATCCGCCATCTTGCTGAACTCTCAGGAATATTTATTTTTGTACTGTAGAAACATTAATTGGATCATCATTGGGACACCAGCTTTACACATTCGTATTTTCTAAGGATAATGCTAGAGGAACTGTGGCAAAAAAACATGATATTTCTGTTTGTATCGACGACATTTTATGCACTTGCCTAACGAAAAGACTTTGCTTTTCTCCAAAACCATTTGTACTGTGATGTTCTCAGTCCATTGCATGCGAATTCAACACCACTTTGTCGAGATATGACTGGATGAAACCAGTAATATCCGGTTGTATTTTAGCTAACTCAATCCAAATTATTTCTACAGCCTCTCTGTTTGTGTATTCTTGATATTATACATGGACTTTATTTTTTTGAATGATTTTTTTCAGGGAACACTTAAATTTGTACCATTGAAACACTAATTGGTTCATCATGGGAATACAAGCTATACACATTCGTATTTTCTAGGGAGAAAGCTAGAGGAACTGCGGCAAACAAACATGATATTTCTGTTTGTATAGATGACATTTTATGCACTTGCCTAACGAAAAGACTTTGCTTTTCTCCAAAATCATTTTATTGCGATTTTCTCCGTGCATTGCATACGAATTCTACACCACTTTGTCCAGATATGACTGGATGAAAGCAGAAATATCCGGTTGTGCTTTGGATAACTCAACCCTAAATATTGTGAAAGCATCTGTGTTTGTGTTTCTGGATATTATCAAAGGACTTTATTGTTTTGAAGGTTTTTATCAGGGAACACTTAATTTTGTACCGTTGAAACAGTAATTGGTTCATCAGAGGACACCAGCTCTAAACGTTCTATTTTCTAAGGAGAAAGCTAGAGGAACTGCGGCAAACAAACATGATATTTCTGTTTGTATCGACGACATTTTATGCACTTGCCTAACAAAAAGACTTTGCTTTTCTCCAAAACCATTTTTACTGTGATTTTCTCGGTCCATTGCATACGAATTTCCAAAGAAAATATCCGGTTGTGTTTTGGCTAACTCAATCCAAAATATTCTAAAAGCCTCCTTGTTTGTGTTTTCTGGATATTATCGATGGACTTTATTGTTTTGAATGATTTTTATCGGGGAATATTTTATTTTGAGCTTGGATACAGTAATTGGTTCCACATGGAGACACCAGCTCTACACATTCCTATTTTCTAGGTAGAACGCTAGAGGACATGTGGCAAACAAACATGATATTTCTGTTTGTATTGATGACATTTTACGCACTTGTCTAATGAAAAGAATTTTCTTTTCTCCAAAACCATTTTTACTGTGACTTTCTCAGTCCATTGCATACGAATTGCGCACCAGTTTGTCCGGATGTGACTGGATGAAACCGAAAATATCTGGTTTTGTTTGGCTAACTAAATCTTAAATATTGTGAAAGCCTCTGTGTTTGTGTTTTCTGGATGTTATCCACTGTTTTTATTGTTTTGAATGTTTTTTATCGGGGAATATTTAATTTTGTAATTGGATACTGTAATTGGTTCCACATAGAGACATCAGCTGTATATATGCGTATTTCCTAGGGAGAAAGCTAGAGGAACTGCGGCAAACAAACATGATATTTCTGTTTCAGTCGATGACATTTTATGCACTTGCCTAACAAAATACGTTGCTTTTCTCCAAAAACATTTGTAGGCTGATTTTCTCAGTCCTTTGCATATGAATTCCACACCAGTTTGTCCGGATATGACTGGATGAAAACAAAAATATCCAGTTGTGTTTTGGCTAACTCAATCCCAGATATTGTTACAGCCTCTGTGTTTGTGTTTACTGGATATTGTCAACGGACTTTATTGTTTTAATGTTTGTGATCGGGGAACATTTTCTTTTCATCTTGGATACAGTAATTGGTTCCACAAGGAGACACCAGCTCTACACATTCGTATTTTCTAGGGAGAATACAAGAGGAACTGCGGCAAACAAACATGATATTTCTGTTTGTATAGATGACATTTTATGCACTTGCCTAACGAAAAGACTTTGTTTTTCTCCAAAACCATTTTTACTCTGATTTTCTCGGGCATTGCATACGAATTCCCCACCAGTTTGTCCGGATATGACTGGATGAAACCGGAAATATCCAGTTGTGTTTTGGCTAACTAAATCCGAAATATTGTGAAAGCCTCTGTGTTTGTGTTTTCTGGATATTATCGATGGACTTTATTGTTGAATGTTTTTATCAGGGAACATTTAATTTTGAACCCTAAAAACAAAATTGGTTCATCATGGGGACACCAGCTCCACACATGCGTATTTCTAGGGAGAAAGCTATAGGAACTGCGGCAAACAAACATGATATTTCTGTTTGTATAGATGACATTTTATGCAATGACCTAACAAAAAGTCTTTGCTTTTCTCCAAAACCATGTGTACTGTGATTATCTCAGTGCATTTCATACGAATTCCGCACCAGTTTGTACGGATATGTCTGGATGAAAGCGGAAATAACCGGTTTTGTTTGTCTAACTCAATCCGGAATATTGTGAAAGCCACTGTGTTTGTGTTTTCCTGATATCATCCACGGTTTTTATTTTTTTGAATGTTTTTTATCGGAGAACATTTAATTTTGTGCTTCGATACAGTAATTGGATCCACATGGAAACACCAGCTCTACATATTCGTATTTTCTACGTAGAAATTGTACTGTGATTTGCTCGGTCCTTTGCATACGAATTCCACACCAGTTTGTCCGGATGTGATTGGATGAAAACAAATATATACAGTTTTCTTTTGGCAAACACAATCCCAGATATTGCTACAGCCTCTGTGTTTGTGTTTTCTTGATATTCTCAATGGTCTTTATTTTTTTGAATGTATTTTATCGGGAACATTTAATTTTGAGCTTGGTTACAGAAATTGGTTCCACATGGAGACACCAGCTGTACATATGCGTATTTCCTAGGGAGAAAGCTAGAGGAACTGTGGCGAACAAACATGATATTTCTGTTTGTATAGATGACATTGTATGCATTTGCCTAACGAAAAGTCTTTGCTTTTCTCCAATACCATTTTTACTGTGATTTTCTCAGTCCATTGCATATGAATTCCACAACACTTTGTCCGGATATGACTGTATGAAAGCAGAAATATCCGGATGTGCTTTGGCTAACTCAATCCGAAATATTGTGAAAGCCTCTGTGTTTCTGTTTTCTGGATATTATCCACGGTCCATTGGATACGAATTCCAAACCAGTGTGTCCGGAAAAAACTGGATTAAACCAGAAATATCCGGTTGTGTTTTGGCTAACTCTATCCGAAATATTGCTACAGTTTCTGTGTTTGTGTTTTCTGGATATTATCGATGGACTTTATTGTTGTGAATGTTTTTATTAGGGAACATTTCATTTTGTACCATTGAAACAGAAATTGGTTCATCATGGGTAACACCAGCTCCACACAATCGTATTTTCTAGGGCAAAAGCTAGAGGAACTGCGGTAAACAAACATGATATTTCTGTTTGTATAGATGATATTATATGCACTTGCCTAACGAAAAGACTTTGCTTTTCTCCAAAACCATTTTTACTCTGATTTTCTGGGTCGATTGCATACGAATTCCACACCAGTTTTTCTGGATATGACTGGATGAATCAAGAAATATCTCGTTGTGTTTTGGCTAACTCAATCACAGATATTGCTACAGCCTCTGTGTTTGTGTATTCCTGGTATTATCCACGGAATTTATTATTTTCAATGCTTTTTTTTTCAGGGAACATTTCATTTTGTGCTTGGAAACACTAATTGGTTCCACATGGAGACACCAGCTCTACACATTCGTATTTTCTAGGGAGAAAGCCAGAGGAACTGCGGCAAGCAAGCATGATATTTCTGTTTGTATAGATGACATTTTATTCACTTGCCTAACGAAATGACTTTACTTTTCTACAAAACCATTTTTACTGTGATTTTCTCGGTCCATTGCAGAGGAATTCTACACCAGTTTGTCTGGATATGATTAGATCAAACCGGAAATATCCGGTTTTGTGTTGGATTACACAATCCCATATATTTCTACACCCTATGTGTTAGTGTATTCCTGATATTATTCACGGACTTTATTGTTTTGAATGTCTTTTATCAGGGAACATTGTATTTTGAGCTCGGATACAGTAACTGGTTCCACATTGAGACACCAGCTCTACATATTGGTATTGTCTAGGGAGAAAGCTAGAGGAACTGTGGCAAACAAACATGATATGTCTGTTTGTACAGATGACATTTTATGCAATTCCTTAACGACAAGACTTTGCTTTTCTCCAAAACCATTTTACTGTGATTTTCTCGGTCCATTGCATACGATTTCCACACCGCTTTGTCCGGATATGACTGGATGAAATCAGAAATATCCGGTGTGTATTCGCTAACTCAATCCGAAATAATGTGAAAGCCTCTGTATTTGTGTTTTCTGGATATTATCGATGGACGTTATTGTTCTGAATGTTTTTATCAGGGAACATTTAATTTTCTACCATTGAAACACTAATTTGTTCATCATGGGGACACCAGCTCTACACATTCGTATTTTCTAGGGAGAGAGCTAGAGGAAGTGCGGCAAAGAAACATGATATTTCTGTTTGTATAGATGACATTTTATGGACTTGCCTAACGAAAAGACTGCTTTTCTCCAAAACCATTTTTACTGTGACTTTCTCATTCCACTGCATACGAATTCCGCACCATTTGCCCGGATATGACTGGATGAAACCGGATATATCCGGTTGTGTTTTGGCTAACTTAATCCCAGGTATTGCTACAGCCTCTGTGTTTGTGTATTCCTGATATTATCCACCGACTTTATTGTTTTGAATGTTTTTTATCGGGGAACATTTAATTTTGTGGTTGGAATCACTAATTGGTTCCACATGGAGACACCAGCTCTACACATTCCTATTTTCTAGGCAGAAAGCTAGAGGAACTGGGGCAAACAAACATGATATTTCTGTTTCTATCGATGATATTTTAAGTACTTGCCTAACGAAATGACTTTACTTTTCTACAAAACCGTTTTTACTGTTATTTTCTCGGTCCATTGCATACGAATTCCACACCAGTTTGTCCAGATATGGCTATATGAAACCAGAAATTTCCGGATGTGTTTTGGCTAACTCAATCCGAAATATTGTGAAAACCTCTGTGTTTGTGTTTTCAGGATATTATCGATGCAGTTTATTTTTTTGAGTGCTTTTATCAGGGAACATTTAATTTTGTACCGTTGAAACCCTAATTGGTTCATCATGGGAACACCAGCTCTACACATTCGTATTTTCTATTGAGGAAGCTAGAGGAACTGCGGCAAACAAACATAATATTTCTGTTTGTATAGATGACATTTTATGCAATTGCCTAACGAAAAGACTTTGCTTTTCTCCAAAACCATTTTTACTCTGATTTTCTCAGCACATTGCATACGAATTCCACACCACTTTGTCCGGATATGACTGGATGAAAACAGAAATATCCAGTTGTGTATTGGCTAACTCAATCCAAAATAATGTGAAAGACTCTGTGTTTGTGTTTTCTGGATATTATCGATGGACGTTATTGTTTTGAATGTTTTATCAGGGAACATTTAATTTTCTACCGTTGAAACACTAATTGGTTCATCCTGGGGACACCAGCTCTACACATTCGTATTTTCTAGGGAGAGAGCTAGAGGAAGTGCGGCAAATAAACATGATATTTCTCTTTGTATAGATGATATTTTATGCACTTGCCTAAAGATAAGACTTTGCTTTTCTCCGAAACATTTTTACTCTGATTTGCTCATTCCATTGCATACGAATTCCACACCATTTTGTCTGGATATGAGTGGATGAACCCGGAAATATTTGGGAATTTTTTTTTTTGCTAACTTAATGCCAAATATTGCTACAGCCTCTGTGTTTGTGTTTTCTGGATATTATCAACGGACTTTATTTTTTTGAATGTTTTTCATTAGGGACCATTTTTTTTTAAGCTTGGATACAGTAATTGGTTCCCCATGGAGACACCAGCTGAACATATTCGTATTTTCTAGGGAGAAAGATAGAGGAACTGAGGCAAACGAACATGATATTTCTGTTTGTATCGATGACATTTTATGCACTTGCCTAACGAAATTCTTAGCTTTTCTCCAAAATCATTTTTACTGAGATTTTCTCAGCCCATTGCATACGAATTCCACACAGTTTTTCCAGATATGACTGGATGAAAGCGGAAATATCCGGTTTTGTTTTGGCTAACTCAACCCCAGATTTTGCTACAGTCTCTGTGTTTGTGTATTCCTGATATTATCCACGGACTTTACTGTTTTGAACCTTTTTTCAGGGAACATTTAATTTTGTCCTGGAATCACTAATTGGTTCCACATGGAGACACCAGCTCTACACATTCGTATTTTCTAGGGAGAATTCTAGAGGAACGGCGACAAACAAACATGATATTTCTGTTTGTATAGATGACATTTTATGCAATTGCCTAACGAAAAGACTTAGCTTTTCTCCAAAACCATTTTTACTGGGATTTTCTCTGTCCATTCCATACGAATTGCATACCACTTTGTCCAAATATGACTGGATGACACCAGAAATATCCGGTTGTGTTTAGCTACCTCAATCCGAAATATTGTGAAAGACTCTGTGTTTGTGTTTTCTGTATATTATGGATGCACTTTAGTGTTTTGAATGTTTTTATTAGGGAACATTTAATTTTGTGCTTGAAAACACTAATTGCTTCATCATGGGTACACCTGCTCTACACATTCATATTTTCTATGGAGAAAGCTAAAGGAACTGCGGCAATAAATCATGATATTTCTGTTTGTATCGATGACATTTTATACACTTGCCTAACGAAAAGGCTTTGCTTTTCTCCAAAACCATTTTTACAGTGATTTTCTCGGTCCATTGCATCCAAATTCCAAATGACTTTGTCAATATATGAGTGAATAAAACAAGAAATTTCCAGTTGTTCTTTTGCTAACTCAATGCGAAATATTGTGAATGTTTTTGTGTTTGTGTTTTCTGGATATGATCGATGGACTTTATTGTATTGAATGTTTTTTCCAAGGAACATTTAATTTTGTACCCTAGAAACACTAATTGGTTCATCATGGGGACAGCAGCTCTGCACATTCATATTTTCTAGGGAGAAAGCTAGAGGAACTGTGGCAAACAAACATGATATTTCTGTTTGTATAGATGCCATTTTATGCACTTGCCTAACAAAAAGACTTTGCTTTTCTACAAACTTATTTTTACTGTGATTTTCTCGGTCCATTGCATATGAATTCCACACCAGTTTTACCAGATATGTCTGGTTGAACCCGGAAATGTCAGGTTTTTTTTTTGGCTAACTCAATCCCAGACATTTCTACAGCCTCTGTGTTGTGTATTCCTGATATTATCCACGGACTTCATTGTTTTGAATGTTTTTATCAGGGAACATTTAATTTTATGGTTGAAATCACTAATTGGTTCCACATGGAGACACCAGCACTACACATTCGTATTTTCTAGAGAGAATGCTAGAGGAACTGCTGCAAACAAACATGATATTTCTATTTGTATGGATGACATTTTATGCACTGCCTGAAGAAAAGACTTTGCTTTTCTCCAAAACCATTTTTACTGTGATTTTCTTGGTCCATTACACAGGAATTCCACACCAGTTTGTCCGGATATGACTGGATGAAACCAGAAATATCCAGTTTTGTTTTGGCTAACTCTATCCCTGATATAGCTACACCCTCTGTGTTAGTGTATTCCTGATATTATCCACGGAATTTATTATTTTGAATGTTTTTTATCTGGGAATATTTTATTTTGAGCTTGGATACAGTAATTTGTTCCACCTGGAGTCACAAGCTCTATATATTCGTATTTTCTAGGGAGTAATCTAGAGGAACTTCGACAAACAAACATGATATTTCTGTTTCTATCGATGACATTTTAGGCAGTTGCCTAACGAAAAGACTTTGCTTTTCTCCAAAACCGTTTTTACTCTGATTTTCTCAGCCCACTGCATACGAATTCCACACCACTTTGTCCGGATATGACTGGATGAAAACAGAAATATCCGTTTGGGTTTTGGATCACTCATCCGAAATATTGTGAAAGCATCTGTGTTTGTGTTTTCTGGATATTATCGATGGACTTTATTTTTTTGAATGTTTTAATCAGGGAACATTTAATTTTGTGCCATTTAAACACTGATTGGTTCATCATGGGGACACCAGCTCTACACATTCGTATTTTCTAGGGAGAAAGCTACAGGAACTGTGGCAAACAAACATGATATTGCTGTTTGTAAAGATGACATTTTATGTACTTGCCTAACGAAAAGACTTTGCTTCTCTCCAAAGAATTTTTACTGTGATTTTATCGTTCCATTTCATACGAATTCCACACCAGTTTGTCCAGATATGACTGGATGAAAGCGGAAATGTCCGGTTTTTTTTGGTTAACTCAATCCCAGATATTGCTACAACCTCTGTGTTTGTGTATTCCTGATAATATCCATGGACTTTATTTTTTTTGAATGTTTTTTATCAGGGAATATTTAATTTTGTTCTGGGAACACTAATTTGTTCCACATGGAGACACCAGCTCTACACATTAGTTTTTCTAGCGAGAAAGCTAGAGGAACTGCGGCAAATAAACATGATATTTCGGTTTGTATCGATGGCATTTTATGCACTTGCCTAACAAAAAGACTTTGCTTTTCTCTAATACCATTTTTACTGTGATTTTCTCGGTCCATTGCATACGAATTCCAAACTAGTGTGTCCGGATATGACGGTATGAAACCAGAAATATCCGGTTGTCTTTTGTCTAACTCAATCCGAAATATTGTAAAAGCCTCTGTATTTGTGTTTTCTCGATATTATCGATGGACTTTATTGTTTTGAATGTTTTTATCAGTGAACATTTAATTTTGTACCATAGATACACTAACTGGTTCATCATGGGGACATCAGCTCTACACATTCGTATTTTCTAGGGAGAAACTAGAAGAACTGAGTCAAACAAACATGATATATCTGTTTGTATAGATGACATTTTATGCACTTGCCTAACGAAAAGACTTTGCTTTTCTCCAAAACCATTTTTACTGTGATTTTCTCGGTCCATTGCATGCGAATTCCGCACCACTTTGTCCGGATATGACTGGATGAAACCGGAAATCTCTGGTTTTGTTTTGGATAACACAATCCCAGATATTGCTACAGCCTCTGTGTTTGTGTATTCCTGAATTTATCCACAGACTTTATTGTTTTGAATGTTTTTTATCGGGGAACATTTAATTTTGTGCTTGGAATCACTAATTGGTTCCACATGGAGACACCAGCTCTACACATTCCTATTTTCTAGGGAGAATTCTAGAGGAACTGCGGCAAACAAACATGATATTTCTGTTTGTATCGATGACATTTTATGCAATTGCCTAACGAAAAGACAGCTTTTCTCCAAAACCATTTTTACTGGGATTTTTTCTGTCCATTCCATACGAATTGCACACCACTTTGTCCAAATATGACTGGGTGACACCAGAAATATCCGGTTGTGTTTTGGCTAACTCCATCCGAAATATTGTGAAAGCCTCTGTGTTTGTGTTTTCTGGATATTATCGATGGACTTTATTGTTTTCAATGTTTTTATCAGGGTACATTTAATTTTGTACCGTTGAAACGCTAATTGGTTCATCATGGGGACACCAGCTCTAAACATTCATATTGTCTAGGGATAAAGCTAGAGGAACTGTGGCAAACAAACATGATATTTCTGTTTGTATCGATGACATTTTATGCACTTGCCTAATGAAAAGACTTTGCATTTCTCCAAAACCATTTTTCCTCTGACTGGAAGAAACCAGAAATATCCGGTTGTGTTTTGGCTAACTCAATGCCAAATATTGTGAAAGCCACTGGGTTTGTGTTTTCTGGATATTATCGACGGAATTTCTTGTTTTGAATATTTTTTTCAGGGAACATTTAATTTTGTACCGTTGAAACACTAATTGGTTCCACATGGGGACACCAGCTCTACACATTCATATTTTTTTAAACTTTTATTTAATGAATATAAATTTCCAAAGTACAGCTCAAGGGTTACAATGGCTTCCCCGTCCCAAAACTTCCCTCCCACCCACAACCCTCCCCTTTCCCGCTCCCTCTCCCCTTCCAATCACATCATGATTCATTTTCAATTCTCTTTATATACAAAAGTTCAATTTAGTATAAATTAGGTAACGATTTCAACAGTTTGCCCCCATATAGCAACACAAAGTAAAAAATTAATGTTGGAGTACTAGTTATAGCAATAAATAAGAGTGTACAGCACATTAAAGGCAGACATCCTACATATTATTTTTTTTAATTAATTAATTTTCTATGCCATTTTAAATTTAACACCAGTTTTTTTTTTTTCATTTCCAATTATCTTTATATACAGGAGATCTATTCAGTATATAATTAGTAAAGATCTCATCAGTTTGTACCCACGCAGAAACACAAAGTGTAAAAATACTGTTTCATTTCTACTTATAGCATCACTGCACGTTAGACAACACATTAAGGACAGATCCCACATGGGATGTAAGTACACAGTGACTCCTGTTGCTGACTTAACAATTTGAAACTCTTGTTCATGGCGTCAGTAATCTCCCTAGGCTCTAGTCATGAGTTGCCAGGGCTATGGAATCCATATTTTCTAAGCAGAATGCTAGAGGAACTGCGGCAAACAAACATGATATTTCTGTTTGTATAGATGACATTTTATGCACTTGCCTAACGAAAAGAATTTGCTTTTCTCCAAAACAATTTTAATTGTGATTTTATTGGTCCATTGCATATGAATCCCACACCAGTTTGCCCGGATATAACTGGATGAAACCGGAAATATCCGGTTTTGTTTTGGCTAACTCAATCCCAGATATTTCTACAGCCTTTCTGTTTGTGTTTTCCGGATATTATCCATGGACTTTATTGTTTTGAATGTTTTTTATCAGGGAATATTTAATTTTGTGCTTGGAAGCACTAATTGGTTCCACATGGGGACACCATCTCTACACATTCGTATTTTCCAGGGAGAAAGCTAGAGGAACTGCGGCAAACAAACATGATATTTCTGTTTGTATAGATGACATTGTATGCACTTGCCTAACGATAAGACTTTGTTTTTTTCCAAAACAATATTTACTCTGATTTTCTCAGTTCATTGCATTTGAATTCCACAGCAGTTTGTCCGGATATGACTGGATGAAACCGGAAAGATCTGGTTTTGCTTTGGCTAACTCAATCACAGATATTGCTACAGCCTCTGTGTTTGTGTATTCATGACATTATCCCGAGACTTTATTCTTTTGAAGTTTTTTTTATCAAGGAACATTTAATTTTGTGCTGCAAAACACTAGTTGGTTACACATTGAGACACAAGCTCTACATATTTTTATTTTCTAGAGAGAATGCTACAGGAACTGCGACAAACAAACATGATATTTTTGTTTGTATAGATGACATTCTATCTACTTGCCTAATGAATAGACTTTGCTTTTCTCCAAAACCATTTTTCTGTGATTTTCTCAGTCCATTGCATACAAATTCCACACCACGTTGTCCAGATATGACTGGATGAAACCAGAATTATCCGGTTTTGTTTTGGCTAACGCAATACCAGATATTGCTACAGCCTCTGTGTTTGTGTATTCCTAATATTATCCACGGACTTTATTGGTTTGAATGTTTTTCATCAGGGAACATTTTATTTTAATCTTGGAAACACTAATTGCTTTCACATGGAGACTTCAGCTCTATACAGTCGTATTTTCTAAGGAGAAAGCTAGAGGAAATGTGGCAAAGAAACATGATATTGCTACAGCCTCTGTGTTTGTGTATTCCTGATATTATCCACGGACTTTATTATTTTGAATGTTTTTTATCGGGGAACATTTAATTTTGTAATGTTGAACACTAATTGGTTCATCATGGGGACACCAGTTCTACAAATTCATTTTTTCTAGGGAGAATGCTAGAGGAACTGCGACAAACATCATGATATTTCTGTTTGTGTCGATGACATTTGATGCACTTGCCTATAGAAAAGACTTTGCTGTTAGCCAAAACCATTTTTTGCTGTGATTTTCTCAGTCCATTGCATACGAACTCCACACCACTTTGTCCTGATATGATTGGATGAAACCAGAAATATCGGTCTGTGTTTTGGCTAACTCAATCCGAAATATTGGAAAGCCTCTGGGTTTGTGTTTTCCGGATATTATCCATGGACTTTATTGTTTTGAATCTTTTTTATCAGGGAACATTTAATTGTAAGCTTGGAAGCACTAATTGGTTCCACATGTGCACACCAGCTCTACACATTCGTATTTTCTAGGGAGAAAGCTAGAGGAACTGTGGCAAACAAACATGATATTTCTGTTTGTATCGATGACATTTTATGCACTTGCCTAACGATAAGACTTTGCTTTTCTCCAAAACCATTTTTACTGTGATTTTCTCAGGCCATTGCATTCGAATTCAACACCGGTTTGTCCGGATATGACTGGATGAAACCGGAAAGATCTGGTTTTCCTTTGGCTAACTCAATCCAAGATATTGCTACAGCCTCTGTGTTTGGGTATTCATGATATTATCCCCAGAATTTATCTTTTGAAGTTTTTTTATCAGGGAACATTTAAGTTTGTGCTGCAAAGCACTAGTTGGTTCCACATTGAGACACCAGCTCTACATATTTGTATTTTCTAGAGGGAAAGCTAGAGGAACTGCGACAAACAAACATGATATTTTTGTTTGTACAGATGACATTCTATCTACTTGCCTAATGAACAGACTTTGCTTTTCTCCAAAACCATTTTTCTGTGATTTTCTCGGTCCATTGCATACAAATTCCACACCAGTTTGTCCGGATATGACTGGATGAAACCTGAAATATCGGTCTGTATTTTGGCTAACTCAATCCGAAATATTGGAAAGCCTCTGTGATTTTTTTCTGGATATTTTCGATGGACTTTATTGTTTTGAATGTTTTTATCAGGGAAAATTTAATTTTGTAATGTTGAAACATTAATTGGTTCCTCATGGGTACACCAGCTCTACACATTCGTATTTTCTAGGGAGAAAGCTAGAGGAACTGCGGCAAACAAACATGATATTTCTGTTTGTGTAGATGACATTTTATGCACTTGCCTAACGAATAGACTTTGCTTTTCGCCAAAACCATTTTTACTGTGATTTTCTCGGTCCATTGCATACGAATTCCACACAAGTTTGTCCGGATATGACTGGATGAAACCGGAAATATCCGGTTTTGCTTTGGCTAACTCAATCACAGATATTGCTACAGCCTCTGTGTTTGAGCATTCATGATATTATCCCCAGACTTTATTGTTTTGAATTTTTTTTATCAAGGAACATTTAATTTTGTGCCGCAAAACACTAGTTGGTTCCACATTGAGACACCAGCTCTACATATTTGTATTTTCTGGAGAGAAAGATAGAGGAACTGCCACAAACAAACATGATATTTTTGTTTGTATAGATGACATTCTATCTACTTGACTAATGAAAAGACTTTGCTTTTCTCCAAAGCCATTTTTTTCTGTGATTTTCTCGGTGCATTGCAAAGGAATACCACACCACTTTGTCTGGATATGACTGGATGAAACCGGAAATATCCGGTTGTATTTTGGCTAACTCAATCCTAAATATTTCTACAGCCTCTGTGTTTGTGTTTTCTGGATATTATCCATGGAATTTATTGTTTTCAAAGTTTTTTTCAGGGAACATTTAATTTTGTGCTTGGAAACACTAATTGCTTCATCATGGGGACTCCAGCTCTACACATTCGTATTTTCTAGGGAGAAAGCTAGAGGAACTGCGACAAACAAACATGTTAGTTCTGTTTGTATAGATGACATTTTATGCACTTGCCTAACAAAAGACTTCGCTTTAAACAAAACCATTTGTACTCTAATTTTCTCGGTCCATTGCATACGAATTCCACACCACTTTGTCCGGATATGACTGAATGAAACCAGAAATATCCGGTTTTGTTTTGGCTAACTCAATCCGAAATATTGGAAAGCCTCTGGGTTTGTGTTTTCTTGATATTATCGATGGACTTTATTGTTTTGAATGTTTTTATCAGGGAACATTTATTTTTGCAATGTTGAAACATTAATTGGTTCCTCATGGGGACACCAGCTCTACACATTCTTATTTTCCAGGGAGACATCTAGAGGAACTGCCGCAAACAAACATGATATTTCTGTTTGTATAGATGACATTTTATGCACTTGCCTAACGAAAAGACTTTGCTTTTCTCCAAAATCATTTGTACTGTGATTTTCTCGGTCCATTGCATACGAATTCCACACCAGTTTGTCCAGATATGACTGGATGAAACCGGAAATGTCTGGTTTTCTTTTGGCAATCTCAATCCCAGATATTGCTACAGCCTCTGTGTTTGTGTTTGTGTTTTCTTGATATTATCAATGGACTTTATTCTTTTGAATGTTTTTTATCAAAGAACATTTTATCTTGATCTTGGATACAGTAATTGTTTCCACATGTAGACACCAACTCTACATATTCGTATTTTCTAGGTAGAAATCTAGAGGAACTGTGGCAAACAATATTGATATTTCTGTTTCTATAGATGATATTTTATGCAGTTGCCTAAGTAAAAGAATTTGCTTTTCTCCAAAACCATTTTTACTGTAATTTACTTGGTCCATTGCATACGAATTCCACACCAGTTTGTCGGGATATGACTGGATGAAACCTGAAATATCCGGTTGTGTTTTGGCTAACTCAATCCGAAATATTCCTACAGCCTCTGTATTTGTGTTTTATAGAATTTCTCGATGGACTTATTGTTTTGATTATTTTTATCAGGGAACATTTCATTTTGTACCGTAGAAACATGAATTGGTTCATGATGGGGACACCAACTCTACACATTTGTATTTTCTAGGGAGAAAGCCAGAGGAACTGTTGCAAACAAACATTGTATTTATGTTTGTGTAGATGACGTTTTATGCACTTGCCTAACATAAAGACTTTGCTTTTCTCCAAAACCATTTTTACTCTGATTTTCCCGGTCCATTGCATACGAATTCCACACCAGTTTGTCCGGATATGACTGGATGAAAACAGAAATATCCAGTTTTGTTTTGGCTAACTCAATCCCAGATATTGAGAAAGCCTCTGTGTTTGTGTATTCCTGATATTATCCACAGAATTTATTTTTTTGAATGTTTTTTATCAGGGAACATTTGACTTTGTACCGTGGAAACACTAATTGTTTCCACATGGAGACACCAGGTCTACACATTCGTATTTTCTAGGGAGAAAGCTAGAGGAACTGCGGCAAACAAACATGATGTTTCTGTTTGTATAGATGACATTTTATCCATTTGCTTAACGAAAAGACTTTGCTTTTCTCCAAAGCATTTTTACTGTGATTTTCTCGGTCCATTGCATACAAATTCCACACCAGTTTGTCCGGATATGACTGGATGAAACCGGAAATATGCGGTTTTGCTTTGGCTACCTCAATCCCAGATATTGCTACAGCCTCTGTGTTTGTGTTTTCTGGATATTATCAATGGACTTTATTGTTTTGAATGTTTTTTATCGGGGAACATTTTATTTTTTAGCGTGGATATAGTAATTGGTTGCCCATAGAGACACCAGATCTACATATTCGTATTTTCTGGGGAGAAAGCTAGATGAATTGCGGAAAACAAACATGATATTTTGTTTGTATATATGACATTTCATGCACTTGCCTAACGAAATTACCTTGCTTTGCTTCAAAACCATTTTTACTGTAATTTTCTCGGTTCATTGCATACGAGTTCCACACCACTTTGTCTCAAAATGACTGGATGAAACCAGAAATATCCGGTTGTGTTTTGGCTAACTATATCTGAAATATTGCTACAGCCTTTGTGTTTCTGTTTTCTGGATATTATTGATAGACTTATTGTTTTCAATATTTTTATTAGTTAACATTTATTTTTGTACCGTGGAAACACTAATAGGTTCATCATGAGGACACCAGCTCTACACATTCGTATGTTCTAGGGAGAACGCTAGAGGAACTGCGGCAAACAAACATGATATTTATGTTTGTGTACATGACATTTTATACATTTGCCGAACGAAAAGACTTGCTTTTATCCAAAACAATTTTACTGTGATTTTCTCGGTCCATTGCATATGAATTCCAAACGACTTTGTCCCGATATAACTGGATGAAACTGGAAAAATCCATTTCGGTTAGGCTAACTCAATCCCAGATATTGCTACGGGCTCTGTGTTTGTGTTTTCTGGATATTATCAACGCACTTTATTGTTTTGAATGTTTTTTATCAGGGAACATTTTATTTTGAGCTTGGATACAGTAATTGGTTCCACATGGTGACACAAGCTCTACATATTCGTATTTTTTATGGAGAAAGCTAGAGGTCCTGCAGTAAACAAACATAAATAATATTTCTGTATGTATAGATGACATTTTATGCTCTTGCCTAACGAAAAGACTTTGCTTTTCTCCAAAACAATTTTTACTGCGATTTTCTCGGGCCATTGCATACGAATTCCACACCAGTTTGTCCAGATATCACTGGATGAAACCAAAAATATCCGGTTGTGTTTTGGCTAACTCAACTCCAGATATTGCTAGAGCCTCTGTATTTGTGTATTCCTGATATTATTCACAAACTTTATTGATTTGAATGTTTTTTATCAGGGAACATTTTTTGTGTGCTTGGAAACACTAATTGGTTCCACATGGAGACACCAGCTCTAAACATTAGTTTTTTCTAGGGAGAAAGCTAGAAGAACTGCGGCAAACAAACATGATATTTCTCTTTGTATAGATGACATTTTATGCACTTTCCTAACGAAAAGACTTTGATTTTCTCCAAAACCATTTGTACTGTGATTTTCTCGGTCCATTGCATACGAATTCCACACCACTTTGTCCGGATATGACTGGATGAAACCAGAAATATCCGGTTGTGTTTTGGCTAACTCAATCCGAAATATTGTGAAAGCCTCTGTTTGTGTTTTCTGGATATTATCGATGGACTTTATTGTTTTGAATGATTTTATCAGGGAACATTTAATTTTGTACTGTTGAAACACTAATTGGTTCATCATGGGGACACCAGCTCCACACATTCGTATTTTCTAGGGAGAAAGCTAGAGGAACTGCGGCAAACAAACATGATATTTCCATTTGTAGCGATGACATTTTATGCACTTGCCTAAGGAAAAGACTTTACTTTTCTCCAAAACCATTTTTACTGTGATTTTCTCGGTCCATTGCATACGAATTACACACCAGTTTGTCCGGATATGACTGGATGAAACAGGAAATATCCGGTGTGTTTTGGCTAACTCAATCACAGATATTGCTACAGACTCTGTGTTTGTGATTTCTGATATTATCCACGGACTTTATTGTTTTGAATGTTTTTTTCGGGTAACATTTTATTTTATGCTTGGATAGAATAATTGGTTTCACCTGGAGACCTCAGCTCTAAATATTCGTATTTTCTATTGAGAAAGCTAGAGGAACTGCGATAAACAAACATGATATTTCTGTTTCTATAGATGACATTTTATGCACTTGCCTAACGAAAAGACTTTGCTTTTCTCCAAAACCATTTGTACTCTGATTTTCTCGGTCCATTGCATACGAATTCCACACCACTTTGTACGCATATGACTGGATGAAACCAGAAATATCCCATTGTATTTTGGCTAACTCTTTCTGAAATATTGTTAAAGACTCTTTATTTGTGTTTTCTGGATATTATCGATGGACTTTGTTGTTTTGAATGTTTTTATCAGGGAACATTTAATTTTGTACCGTGGAAACACTAATTGGTTCACCATGGGGACACCAATTCCACACATTCTTATTTTCTAAGGAGAAAACTAGAGGAACTGCGGCAAACAAACATGATATTTCTGTTTGTATAGATGACATTTTATGCAATTTCTTAACTAAAAGACTTTGCTTTTCACCAAACCATTTAACTGTGATTTTCTCGGTCAATTGCATACGAATTCCACACCACTTTGTCCGAATATGACTGGATGAAACAGGAAATATCCGTGGTTTTTTTTTTTGGCAAACTCAATCCCAGATATTGCTACAGACCCTGTTTTTTTTGTGTATTCCTTATATTATCCACGGACTTTATTGTTTCAATTTTTTCTTTATCAGGGAACATTTAATTTTGAGCTTGGATACAGTATTTGTATCCACATGGAGGCACCAGCTCTACACATTCATATTTTCTAGGGAGAAAGCTAGAGGAACTGCGGCAGAGAAACATGATATTTCTGTGTGTATAGATGACATTTTATGCACTTGCCTAATGAAAAGACTTTACTTTTCTCCAAAACCATTTTTACTGTGATTTTCTCGGTCCATTGCATACAAATTCCACACCACTTTATCTGGATATGACTGGATGAAACAGGAAATATCTGTTTGTGTTTTGGCTAACTCAATCCCAGATATTGCTACAGCCTCTGTGTTTGTGTTTTCTGGATATTATCAATGGACTTTATTGTTTTGATTGTTTTTTATCGGGGAACAATTAATTTTGAGCTTGGATACAATAATTGGTTCCACATGGAGACACCAACTCTACATATTCGTTTTTTTTAGGGACAAAACTAGAGGAACTGTGGCAAACAAACATGATGTTTCTGTTTGTATCGATGAAAATTTATGTACTTGCCTAACGAAACAACTTTGCTTTATTCCAAAACCTATTTTACAGTGATTTGTCGGTCCATAACATCGGAATTCAAAAGGACTTTTTCTGGATATGACTGGATGAAACCGGAAATATCCGGTTGTGTTTTGGATAACTCAATCTAAAATATTGTGAAAGCCTCTGTGTTTGTGTTTTCTGGATATTATCAATGGACTTATTGTTTTGAATATTTTTATCAGGGAACATTTAATTTTGTACGGAAGAAACACTAATTGCTTCATCATGGGGGCACCAGCTCTACACACTCGTATTTTCTAGTGAGAAAGCTAGAGGAACTGAGGCAAACAAACATGATATTTCTGTTTCTATAGATGACATTTTATGCACTTGCCTAACTAAAAGTCTTTGCTTTTCTCCAAAACAATTTTTACTGTTATTTTCTCGGTCCATTGCATACGAATTCCACACCAGTTTGTCCAGATATGACTGGATGAAACCGGAAATGTCTGGTTTTCTTTTGGCAATCTCAATCCCAGATATTGCCACAGCCTCTGTGTTTGTGTTTGTGTTTTCTTGATATTATCAATGGACTAAATTTTTTTGAATGTTTTTTATCAGTGAACGTTATATTTTGAGCTTGGTTACAGTAATTGTTTCCACATGGAGACACCAATTCTACATATTGGTATTTTCTAGGTTGAAAGCTAGAGGAATTGCGGCAAACAAACATGATATTTCTGTTTCTATAGATGATATTTTATGCAGTTGCCTAACGAAAAGACTTTGTTTTTCTCCAAAACCATTTTTACTGTGATCTTCTCCGTCCATTGCATAGGAATTCCACACCAGTTTGTCTGGATATGACTGGATGAAACCGGAAATATCCAGGATTTTTTGGCTAACTCAATCCGAGATATTGCTACAGCCTCTGTGTTTGTGTTTTCTGATAATATCCACTGACTTTATTGTTTTGAATGTTTTTATTCTGGGAACAATTTATTTTGAGCTTTGATACAGTAATTGGTTCCACATGGAGACACCAGCTCTACACATTCATATATTCTAGGGAGAAAGCTAGAGGAACTGCAACAAACAAACATGATATTTTTGTTTGTATAGATGACATTTGATGCACTTGCCTAATGATAAGACTTTGCTTTTCTCCAAATGATTTGTACTGTGATTTTCTCGGTGCATTGCATAAGAATTCCACAGCACTTTGTCCGGATATGACTGGATTAAACCAGAAATATCCGTTTGTGTTTTGGCTAACGCAATCCAAAATATTGTGAAAGTTTCTGTGTTTGTGTTTTCCGGATATTTTCAACGGAGTTTATTGTTTTGAATGTGTTTTATCGGGGAACATTGAATTTTGAGCTTAGATACACTAATTGGTTCATCATGGGAACTTCAGCTCTACACATTTGTATTTTCTAGGGAGAAAGCTAGAGGAACTGTGGCAAACAAACATGATATTTCTGTTTGTATCGATGACATCTTATGCACTTGCCTAACGAAAAGACTTTGCTTTTCTCCAAACGATATTTACTGTGATTTTCGCGGTCCATTGCATAGGAATTCCAAACATTTTTTTCCGGATATGACTGGATGAAACCAGAAATATCTGGTTTTGTTGCGTCAAGATGGCGGAATAGGCAGGGAGCACACTATTAGTCTGGAGGTGAGACAGTTTAATATAAGTGGAGATACTGCAGGGTCAAGGAAGAATAGGGGATGAAACAGCAGAGGAAACATTTTCAGAACTAGTGATTCACATTGTACCTGCGTGGAGAGCGTGGGAGTCCAAGTTCGGGACACCAGCTGCAGACTCAACACACCAGCCCTGGAACGTGAGGTGAGCCGAACCTCAATAGCCCGAGACACCAGCGGGCAAGTGGAAAGAGGAGGCTAGAGGGAACGAGGCTTGAAACTTCGTGGGGAAAAATTCACCAGGGTAACTAGAAGAGAGAGAGGAAAAAAATAAAAAAGAGTGACCGATACGGACACAAGTTTCTCTCTCTCCGCTCACCTCTCAAAGGTGAACAAGACAGAGCAGGCGCCATTTTGGACATACATCATAGGCAGGGCGACCTGAGGTCTGCACCGGCCCTGAGCCTAGCAGAAAAACCTGACTCTGGGGGGAGGGGTGAAATAACAGGAGATTAGCATCTAACTTGGCAACCCAGTGGGAGACTGCAGGAGAATTGGAGCCCATACTGAGGGCAGCAGAGATTCCCTATGTGGTCCTTAGGAAAGAGCTTCCAATCTCTGGCTCTTGTGGGTATATCATTTGCCTGCTAACTACGTCCAATTACGTTCAGCTGTGCAAAAATACTTCCCTTTTGAATCAAAAAAAGAAAGAAAGAGAGATTTATAACACCTAACCTGGGAGTGTCATCTTTGACACACCCTCAACCCTGAGGAACCAAACACAGCTCTCACTCCACACTCATCTCAAGCCTCTAAGGCTCCACTGAAAGCAGACAGTCCACTTAATATAGAGCCATAGTGTAACAAGAAAAAACACCACAGTGAAGAAACCAAATAGCTCCAACATGCAAAGCAACAAATGCAAAAAACGAGGTAACAAGAACAAGGAAGACACTATGACACCCCCAAATGAAAAAGACACCCCAATTCAAGATTACGAAGATGATGATATCGAAGAAATGCAATAAGTGGATCTCAAAACATTGATAAGAACATTAAGAAGTTCTCAAAAACAAATTCTTGAACTACAGAAATCCTTAATGCACAAGATAGAAAATCTCTCTCGTGAAAATGAAATATTAAGGAGGAATCCAAATGAAATGAAACAACTAGTGGAACAAGAAACTGTGATAGTGACGAGAAATCATAATGAAATGAAGAATTCAATAGATCAAATGACAAACACATTAGAGAGCATTAAGAGGAGAATGGACGAAGCAGAAGAGAGAATATCAGACTTAGAAGACAGAGAACAGGAAGGGAAACAGGCAAACCAAAGAAAAGAAGAAGAAATTAGAAATCTAAAACACATCGTCAGGAATCTACAGGATACTATTAAAAAACCCAACATTCGGGTTCTAGGAGTTCCTAAAGGCATGGAGAGGGAGAAAGGATTAGAAGGCATTTTCAGTGAGATACTAGCAGAAAATTTCCCAGGTTTGGAGAAGGACAGAGGCATCTTAGTACAGGAAGCTTATAGAACCCCTAATAAACATGACCAAAAGAGATCCTCACCACGACATGTTGTAATCAAACTCACCACCGTGAGACATAAAGAAAAGATCCTAAAATGTACAAGAGAGAAATGTCAGATTACTCTTAGAGGATCTCCAATTAGACTCACAGCAGACTTCTCATCAGAAACCCTACAAGCTAGAAGGGAATGGCGAGACATAGCCCAGGTACTAAGAGAGAAAAACTGCCAGCCCAAAATACTATATCCTGCAAAGCTCTCATTTGTGAATGAAGGTGAAATTAAGACTTTTCATAGCAAACAGAAACTGAAAGAATTTGTTACCACTCATCCTGCCCTGCAAAAGATGCTTAACGATGTGTTAGACACAGAAACACAGAAACATGGTCACCAATATGAAAGATCGTAAAGGAAGGAAACCTCATAGCAAAAGATCACAGGAAGCTCAATTTCTCTTTGACATAGAATTAAACTCTGATGCTCAGTTAAAGCAATGTGTTAAAGTAATCTATTATGTGCTCTTGATGTCTGTTCAATTCTAATTGTTCAAAAACAGCTGAATTTTTATTAAGAGCTATGGGTTATTTAAATATGTGCTTATTTTCAAAGATTTGAATAGTCACCTTGTAACAATGATCAAATTTGGTCTATGTTATGTCATGATTTTAAGGAATCTTATTTCAATCAGATAGTTTGGATTTTGAGCCTTCTTGGCATTCTTGACAGGCATTCAAAAAATCAAAGTTTCAAACAATCTGGTCTCTAAAATTTCCAGTAAATCCTGGACTTTGGTTTTTCCAGTTTGGGCCCAAATGAAAAAATCGAAGGACCTATGTCTCTCATCTTATAGAGACACCAACTAAGCAGGCTATTTGGATTATATTAGAAGGACTGTCAAGATGTGATGTGGTACCAGACTTTAAGTTTCTATAATGAAAAATGCTATAATTCAAATATTTCAGAACTAAAACATCTAATGATCTTGTGTTACTAGACATGATAGTTATCTTAATGAGAAAGCCCCAGAGGCCTAAAGGGTTAAATACTTGTAAAATCCTACAGGTGCTTTCAAAAATACTGTGAAGTAAGCAAGTGCCTCTTGTTGATTGATGAGTTTATAATTTTAAACATGGCGACTTAAAGTCTTTTGTCATCCACAGTTATATATGATTTGCTGCTCATAAAACTAAAGCATTGTTGGTTCTGTGTTTAGCTGTCCTCCTATAGGTTCCTATGGACTTTTTCCAGCCACTTCTATTGTATTCAATACCTTGGAATGGCTCTGTAAACAGATGAAGCCAATAATGTATTAACAGTACCAACTCAGAGAAAGTATGGTTAACTGAGGTTACTAAAAACAAAAAGCAATTCAAATCCATTGGCAATCTACAAAAAGAGTTAAAGATTTTAAAAGCTATTATTAAAATTGCTATATTGGTCTATTATGCTATGTTATATGTGTGTACATATTCTATGTCCACATGGGGAAATTTTATTAAGAGTTTTATTTTAAATGGCTTATAGATAAGATTGTCCATAAATTTAAGCTGCTAAAATCAAAGATACATTTTAATTGGTGTGACCTGAATCTGTGTATCATATGTTTTAAACGTGTTGTTAGAAAGAAACTAAAAACATTTTAGATGGTTGTGCTTAAGTTTACTGGCTAAACAAACTACACCATGTTAGATATTTAAGAGGTGTTTTCAAATACATGATTCTTAAAATTTCTAGAAGGCATTGGACCCTCTGGTAAATGTTTTCTTAAGTTGTTATCTAATGGTTGAAACGGTTTGCTAACTATTCATGTGATATTGCTATTGTCAGCAAGCGATCTAGGACTTGCTCCCTCATTTCTCTATTCTAAGCCCAACTTGTTCTTTCATTTCTCTATTCTCTTCAAGGGAGGAAACTAATTCTATTATAAAGGAATCTGTAGGATGCACAATTTCATCTTTAGAACTTATAAAAGAGATGGCTAACATTTTTCTGTAATAGCATAGCCAAAATAAGAACTTAAATATTAATCTCATAGCTAGATTTACTTCGCCATCAGCAAAGTAAACAGTAAGTAGAAAAAACCTCCCTTTCAGACCAAAGGGAAAGAAAGTTTTAAAGTGAGAATATAATTTTCCTCATGGGCATTGTCTACCTTAGAAAAACTACTGCAGAACATGCCTGTGACTATAGACTTGTAGTTCAGGCCGCAGAAGATCAGAGATGCGACTTGGGCACTCCCTTGACTTGCATCCTCTGGTCTGGTGGACACAAAACAGGAGGAAAAGAAAGCTCGGCATCAGAAGCAATGGGTGGCAGGCCTATTAATGGTTGCTCTGTACAGTGATCTGCCCTCAAGGAGACCCAACAGGCCAGTCCACTGCAGTGGCTTTCAATGTGGTAAGCCTGGGCTTCAGCAGAAGTCAGCCTGTGAAGAGCCCTGGCAGCTCTGCCAAGAGTTGGATCACTGGAAATGGACCTGCCCTGGAGTCGAAGGATGCCCAGGTCAGAGCCACAGATCTTATTGGCTCTAAGCTGAAAAGCCCTTCACTCAGCCCAACTTCCAAAGTGACCACTGCAGCTGAGGGGATGGCCAAGTAGGGTCAGCAACATTGCAGGCAGAACTGTAAATTTCTTGTTAGAGATGCCCCCTGCCTTGACCTAGCCAGCTCTCCTCCCAGGCCAGCCAAGTAATGAAAGTCAACAGAGTGCCTTCCCCTAGGAGGTTCACACCTCCCTTAGGATATACCCCATGTGAAGAGATAGACAGGTCTGGGCCTCTGAATTTACAAGGCCTAAAGCCCACCAGATTATTATCAAACCCCTTCTATCAGGTTCTATTTGCCTCTCAATCAGAAAAATTACTTGTAGCTTAGACAGCACCTTTCTTAGCTCCTCTAATAATGACTCTGTCCTTTGTTCTAGGCCCTGTCTAGTGCACTTGGGCCTCATTCCTTTGTAATCAGAACCTCTACTCTACCACAAATGGCTCTACTCCCAACCTGGGTGGACTGATGGTCCTCTTCCCCACTTAATGCTGTATAATTGTTCAAACCTGGTAAATGCCACTCTTAGGATCATTGGTTACTATCCTCACTCTGTCTTTTATGATCTTGTCTAAATATGATCAGAGTCGGCAAACTTGGAAGGCTTCCATAGCCTTGGCAACTCATGACGACAGCCTAGGATGGTTACTGGCGCCATAAACTAGAATGTCAATTTGTTGGGTCAACAAAAGGAGCCACTGTGCACTTGCTCCTCATGTGGGATCTCTGTCCTTAATGTACTGTACATTGTGATTTAATGCTATAACTAGTGCTCAAACAGTATGTTTCTCTTTGTGTTTCTATGTGGGTGGAAACTGTTGAAATCTTTATACTAAATTGATCTTCCGTATATAAAGAGAATTGAAAATGAATCTTGATGCAAATGGAAGGGGAGAGGGAGTGGGAGAGGGGTGGGTTGCGGGTGGAAGGGAAGTTATGGGAGGGGGAAGCCATAGTAATCCATAAGCTGAACACTGGAAATTTTTATTCATTAAATAAAAGTTAAAAAAAGAAATATCCGGTTTTGTTTTGGCTACTCAACTCGAAATATTGTGAAATCCTCTGTATTTGAGTTTTCTGAATACTGTCAATGGACTTTATTGTTTTGAATGTTTTTATCAGGGAACATTTCATTTTCTACCGTTGAAACACTAAATGTTTCATCATGGGGACACCAGCATACACATTCGTATTTTCCAGGGAGAAAGCTAGAGGAATTGCGGCAAACAAACATGATATTTCTGTTTGTGTAGATGACATTTTATGCACTTGCCTAATGAAAAGACTTTGCTTTTCTCCAAAACCATTTGTACTGTGATTGTCTCGGCCATTGCATACGAATTCCACACCAATTTGTCCGGATATGACTGGATGAAACCAGAAATATCCGGTTGTGTTTTGGCTAACTCAGTCCGAAATATTGTGAAAGACTCTGTATTTGTGTTTTCTGGATATTATCGATGGACTTTATTTTTTTCAATTTTTTTTATCAGGGAATTTTTAATTTTGTACTGTTGCAACACTAATTTCTCCAAAACCATTTGTACTGTGTTTGTCTTGGCCATTGCATACGAATTGCACACCACTTTTTCCAGATATGACTGGATGAAACAAGTAATATCCGGTTGTGTTTTGGCTAACTCAATCCGAAATATTGCTACAGCCTCTGTGTTTGTGTATTCCTGATATTATGCATGGACTTTATATTTTTCAATGTTTTTTTCAGGGAAAATTTATTTTGTTCTTGGAAACACTAATTGGTTCCACATGGACACACCAGCTCTACACATTAGTATATTGTAGGGAGAAAGCTAGAGGAACTGGGACAAACAAACATGATATTTCTGTTTGTATAGATGACATTTTATGCACTTGCCTAACGAAAAGACTTTGCTTTTCTCCAAAACAATTTTTACTCTGATTTTCTCGGTCCATTGCATACGAATTCCACACCACTTTGTCCGGATATGGCTGGATGAAACCAGAAATATCTGGTTGTGTTTTGGCTAACTCAATCCCAGATATTGCTACATCCTCGGTGTTTGTGTTTTCTTGATATTATCAATGGACTTTATTGTTTTGAATGTTTTTTATCAGGAAACATTGCATTTTGTGCTTGGATACAGTAATTGGTTCCAAATGGAGATACCAGCTCTACATATTCGTATTTTCTAGGGAGAAAGCTAGAGGAACTGTGGTAAACAAACATGATATTTCTGTTTGTATCGATGACATTTTATGCTCTTGCCTAACAAAAAGACTTTGCTGTACTCCACAACCATTTTTATTCTGATTTTCTCGGTCCATTGCATACGAATTCCACACCAGTTTGTCCGGGTATGAATGGATGAACCCGGAAATATCCAGTTCTGTTTTGGCTAACTCAATCCAAAATATTTTGAAAGCCTCTGTGTTTGTGTTTTCTGGATATTATCGATGGACTTTATTGTTTTGAATATTTTTATCAGGGAACATTTATTTTTGTTTTGTTTTGTTTTGTTTTAAATTTTATTTAATGAATATAAATTTCCAGTGTACAGTTTATGCATTACAATGGGTTTCCCCTCCCATAACTTCCCTCCCACCAGCAACCCTCTCCTCTCCTGCTCCCTCTCCCTTTCCATTCACATCAAGATACTTTTTCAATTCTCTTTATATACAGAAGATCATTTTAGTATAAAGATTTCAACAGTTTGCACCCACATGGAAACACAAAGTGAAACATACTGTTTGAGTACTAGTTATAGCATTAAATCACAATGTACAGTACATTAAGGACAGAGATCCCACATGAGGAGCAAGTGCACAGTGGCTCCTGTTGTTGACCCAACAAATTGACACTCTACTTTATGGCACCAGTAACCATCCTAGGCTGTCGTCATGAGTTGCCAAGGCTATGGAAGCCTTCCAAGTTTGCCGACTCTGATCATATTTAGACAAGGTCATAAAAGATAGAGTGAGGATAGTAACCAATGATCCTAAGAGTGGCATTTACCAGGTTTGAACATTTATACAGCATTAAGTGCGGAAGAGGACCATCAGTACACACAGGTTGGGAGTAGAGCCATTGGTGGTAGAGTAGAGGTTCTGATTACAAAGGAATGAGGCCCAGGTGCACTAGACATGGCCTAGAACAAGGACAGAGTCATTATTAGAGGAGCTAAGAAAGGTGCTGTCTAAGCTACAAGTAATTTTTCTGATTGAGAGGCAAATAGAACCTGATAGAAGGGGCTTGATAATAATCTGGTGGGCTTTAGGCCTTGTAAATTCAGAGGCCCAGACCTATCTATCTCTTCCCATGGGGTATATCCTAAGGGAGGTGTGAACCTCCTAGGGGAAGGCACTCTGTTGACTTTCATGACTTGGCTGGCCTGGGAGGAGTGCTGGCCAGTTAAACACAGGGGGCATCTCTAACAAGAAATTTACAGTTCTGCCTGCAATGTTGCTGACCCTACTTGGCCATCCCCTCAGCTGCAGTGGTCACTTTGGAAGTTGGGCTGAGTGAAGGGCTTTTCAGCTTAGAGCCATTAAGATCTGTGGCTCTGACCTGGGCATCCTTTACACCAGGGCAGGTCCATTTCCAGTGATCCAACTCTTGGCAGAGCTGCCAGGGCTCTTCACAAGCTGACTTCTGCTGAAGCCCAGGCTTACCACATTGAAA
Source organism: Lepus europaeus (assembly GCF_033115175.1). NCBI lineage: Eukaryota > Metazoa > Chordata > Mammalia > Lagomorpha > Leporidae > Lepus > Lepus europaeus. Next base: position 1,141,670 of record NW_026909478.1, read on the forward strand.
GCCACTGCAGTGGACTGGCCTGTTGGGTCTCCTTGAGGGCAGATCACTGTACAGAGCAGCCATTAATAGGCCTGCCACCCATTGCTTCTGATGCCGAGCTTTCTTTTCCTCCTGGTTTGTGTTAAAGCAGACCAGAGGATGCAAGTCAAGGGAGTGCCCAATCCCATCTCTAAACTTTGGTGGCCTGAACTACAAGTCTATAGTCACAGGCATGTTCTGCAGTAGTTTTTCTAAGGTAGACAATGCCCATGAGGAAAATTATATTCTCACTTTAAAACTTTCTTTCCCTTTGGTCTGAAAGGGAGGTTTTTTCTACTTACTGTATACTTCGCTGATGGCAAAGTGAATCTACTATGAGATTATTATTTAACTTCTTATTTTGGCTATGCTATTACAGAAAAATGTTAGCCATCACTTTCATAAGGTCTAAAGATTAAATTGTGCATCCTACAGATTCCTTTATAAAAGAATTAGTTTCCTACCTTGAAGAGAATAGAGAAATGAAAGAACAAGTTGGGCTTAGAATAGAGAAATGAGGGAGCAAGTACTTGATCGCTTGCTGACAATAGCAATATTACATGAATACTTAGCAAACCGTTTCAACCATTAGATAACAACTTAAGAAAACATTTACCAGAGGGTCCAATGCCTTCTAGAAATTTTAAGAATCATGTATTTGAAAACACCTCTTAAATATCTAACATGGTGTAGTTTGTTTAGCCAGTAAACTTAAGCACAACCATCTAAAATGTTTTTAGTTTCTTTCTAACAACACGTTTAAAACATATGATACACAGATTCAGGTCACACCAATTAAAATGTATCTTTGATTGATTTTAGCAGCTTAAATTTATGGACACTCTTATCTATAAGCCATTTAAAATAAAACTCTTAATAAAATTTTCCCATGTGGACATAGAATATGTACACACATATAACATAGCATAATAGACCAATATAGCAATTTTAATAATAGCTTTTAAAATCTTTAACTCTTTTTGTAGATTGCCAATGGATTTGAATTGCTTTTTGTTTTTAGTAACCTCAGTTAACCATACTTTCTCTCAGTTGGTACTCTTAATACATTATTGGCTTCATCTGTTTACAGAGCCATTCCAAGGTATTGAATACAATAGAAGTGGCTGGAAAAAGTCCATATGAACTTATGAGCAGCACACCATATATAACTATGGATGACAAAAGACTTTAAGTCGCCATGTTTAAAATTATAAACTCATCAACCAACAAGAGGCACTTGCTTACTTCACAGTATTTTTGAAAGCACCTGTAGGATTTTACAAGTATTTAACCCTTTAGGCCTCTGGGGCTTTCTCATTAAGATAACTATCATGTCTAGTAACACAAGATCATTAGATGTTTTAATTCTCAAACATTTGTATTAATAGCATTTTCCATTATAGAAACTTAAAGTCTGGTACCACATCACATCCTGACAGTCCTTCTAATATAATCCAAATAGCCTGATTAGTTGGTGTCTCTATAAGATGAGAGACATAGGTCCTTCGATTTTTTCAGTTGGGCCCAAACTGGAAAAACCAAAGTCCAGGATTTACTGGAAATTTTAGAGACCAGATTGTTTGAAACTTTGATTTTTTGAATGCCTGTCAAGAATGCCAAGAAGGCTCAAAATCCAAACTATCTGATTGAAATAAGATTCCTTAAAATCATGACATAACATAGACCAAATTTGATCATTGTTACAAGGTGACTATTCACATCTTTGAAAATAAGCACATATTTAAATAACCCATAGCTCTTAATAAAAATTCAGCTGTTTTTGAACAATTAGAATTGAACAGACATCAAGAGCACATAATAGATTACTTTAACACATTGCTTTAACAGAGCATCAGAGTTTAATTCTATGTCAAAGAGAAATTGAGCTTCCTGTGATCTTTTGCTATGAGGTTTCCTTCCTTTACCTTCTTTCATATTGGTGACTGTGTTTCTGTGTTTCTGTGTGTAACACATCTTTAAGCATCTTTTGCAGGGCAGGATGAGTGGTAACAAATTCTTTCAGTTTATGTTTGCTATGAAAAGTCTTAATTTCACCTTCATTCACAAATGAGAGCTTTGCAGGATATAGTATTCTGGGCTGGCAGTTTTTCTCTCTTAGTACCTGGGCTATGTCTCGCCATTCCCTTCTAGCTTGTAGGGTTTCTGATGAGAAGTCTGCTGTGAGTCTAATTGGAGATCCTCTAAGAGTAATCTGACGTTTCTCTCTTGCACCTTTTAGGATCTTTTCTTTATGTTTCACTGTGGTGAGTTTGATTACAACATGTCGTGGTGAGGATCTCTTTTGGTCATGTTTATTAGGGGTTCTATAAGCTTCCTGTACTAAGATGCCTCTGTCCTTCTCCAAACCTGGGAAATTTTCTGCTAGTATCTCACTGAAAATGCCTTCTAATCCTTTCTCCCTCTCCATGCCTTCAGGAACTCCTAGAACCCGAATGTTGGGTTTTTTAATAGTATCCTGTAGATTCCTGACAATATGTTTTAGATTTCTGATTTCTTCTTCTTTTCTTTGGTTTGCCTGTTTCCTTTCCTGTTCTCCGTCTTCTAAGTCAGATATTCTCTCTTCTGCTTCGCCCATTCTGTTTTTAAGGCTCTCTAATGTGTTTGTCATTTGATCTATTGAATTCTTCATTTCATTATGATTTCTCGTCACTATCACAGTTTCTTGTTCCACTAGTTGTTTCATTTCATTTGGATTCCTCCTTAATATTTCATTTTCACGAGAGAGATTTTCTATCTTGTCCATTAAGGATTTCTGTAGTTCAAGAATTTGTTTTTGAGAACTTCTTAATGTTCTTATACATTTTTTGAGATCCACTTCTTGCATTTCTTCGATCTCATCATCTACATAATCTTGAATTGGGGTGTCTTTTTCATTTGGGGGCGTCATAGTGTCTTACTTGTTCTCGTTAGCTTGGTTTTTCGTTTGTTGTTTGGCTTGTTGGAGATATTTGGTTTCTTCACTGTGGTGTTTTTTCTTGTTACACTATGGCTCTATATTAAGTGGACTGTCTGCTTTCAGTGGAGCCTTAGAGGCTTGAGATGAGTGTGGACTGTGAGCTGTGTTTGGTTCCTCAGGATTGAGGGTGTGTCAAAGATGACACTCCCAGGTTAGGTGTGGTAAATGTCTCTTTCTTTTTTTGATTCAAAAGGGAAGTAATTCTGCACAGCTGAACGTAATTGGAGGTAGTTAGCAGGCAAATGATATACCCCCAGGAGCCAGAGATTGGAAGCTCTTTCCCAAGGACCACACAGGAAATCTGTGCTGCCCTCAGTGTGGGCTCCAATTCTCCTGCAGTCTCCCACTGGGTTGCCAAGTTAGATGCTAACCTCCTGTTATTTCACCCCTCCCCCCAGAGTCAGGTGTTTCTGCTAGGCTCAGGGCTGGTGCAGACCTGAGGTCGCCCTGCCTATGCCGTATGTCCAAATTGGCGCCTGCTCTGTCTTGCTCACCTTTGAGAGGTGAGCGGAGAGAGAGAAACTTGTGTCCGTATCGGTCACTTATTTTATTTATTCCTCTCTCTCTTCTAGTTAGCCTGGTGAATTTTTCCCCATGGATTTTCAAGCCTCGTTCCCTCTAGCCACCTCTTTCCACTTGCCTGCTGGTGTCTCGGGCTATTGAGGTTCGGCTCACCTCACGTTCTAGCGCTGGTGTGTTGAGTCTGCCGCTGGTGTCCCGAACTTAGACTCCCATGCTCTCCACGCAGGTACACTGTGAATCACTAGTTCCGGAACTGTTTCCTCTGCTGTTTCATCCCCTACTCTTCCTTGACCCTGCAGTATCTCCACTTATAATAAACTGTATCTCCCCCATACTAATAGTGTGCTCCCTGCCTATTCCGCCATCTTGCTGAACTCTCAGGAACATTTATTTTTGTGCTGTAGAAACATTAATTGGTTCATCATGGGGACACCAGCTCTACACATTCGTATTTTCTATGGAGAATGCTAGAGGAACTGTGGCAAACAAACATGGTATTTCTGTTTGTATCGATGATATTTTATCTACTTGCCTAATGAAAAGACTTTGCTTTTCTCCAAAACCATTTGTACTGTGATATTCTCGGTCAATTGCATATGAATTCAACACCACTTTGTCCAGATATGACTGGATGAAACCAGAAATATCCGGATGTTTTCGCTAACTTAATCAGAAATATTACTACAGCCTCTGTGTTTGTGTTTTCTGGATATTATCGATGGACTTTATTGCTTTGAATGTTTTTTATCGGAGAACATTTAATTTTGTGCCGTTGAAAACGAATTGGTTCATAATGGGAACACCAGCTCTACACATTCGTATTTCCTAGGGAGAAAACTGAGGAACTGGGGCAAACAAACATGATATTTCAGTTTCTATAGATGACATTTTATGCACTTGCCTAAGGAAAAGACTTTGTTTTTCTCCAAAACCATTTTTACTGTGATTTTCTCCGTCCATTGCATACGATTTCCACACCAGTTTTTTCTGATATGACTGGATGAAAGCATTAATATCCGGTTGTGTTTTGGCTAACTCAACCCGAAATATTGCTACAGCCTCTGTGTTTGTGTATTCCTGATATTATACATGGACTTTATTATTTTGAATTTTTTTTTCAGGGAACACTTAATTTTGTACCATTGAAACACTAATTGGTTCATCATGGGAACAAAAGCTATACACATTCGAATTTTCTAGGGAGAAAGCTAGAGGAGCTGCGGCAAAGAAACATGATATTTCTGTTTGTATCGAGGACATTTTATGCACTTGCCTAACGTAAAGACTTTGCTTTTCTCCAAAACCATTTTTATTGCGATTTTCTCCGTCCATTGCATACGATTTCCACACCAGTTTGTTCTGATATGACTGGATGAAACCGGAAATATTCGGTTTTGTTTTGGATAACTCAATCCCAGGTATTGTGAAAGACTCTGTGTTTGTGTTTTCCGGATATTATCCATGGACTTTATTGTTTTGAAATTTTTTATCGTTGAACATTTAATTTTGTGCTTGGATACAGTAATTGGTTCCACATGATGACACCAACGCTACATATTCTTATTTTCTAGGGAGAAATCTTGAGGAACTGCGATAAACAAACATGATATTTCTGTTTGTATAGATGACATTTTATGCACTTGCCTAATTAAAAGACTTTGCTATTCTGCAAAACCATTTTTACTGTGATTTTCTCGGTCCATTGCACACGAATTCCACACCAGTTTGTCCGGATATCACTGGATGTAACCAGAAACATCCGGTTGTGTTTTGGCTAATTCAATCTGAAATATTGTGAAAGCCTCAGTGTTTGTGTTTTCTGGATATTATCGATGGACTTTATTATTTTGAATGTTTTTTATCAGGGAATTTTTAATTTTCTACCATTGAAACACTAATTAGTTCATCATGAGAACACCAGCTCTACACATTCGTATTTTCTAGGGAGAATGCCAAAGGAACTGTGGAAAACAAACATGATATTTCTGTTTGTATAGATGACATTCTATGCACTTTCCTAACGAAAATACTTTGCTTTTCTCCAAAACCATTTGTACTGTGATTTTAACGGTCCATTGCATATGAATTCCACACCACTTTGTCCGGATATGACTGGATGAAACCAGAAATATCCGGTTGTGTTTTGGCTAACTCAAACCGAAATATTGTGAAAGCCTCTGTGTGTGTGTTTTCTGGATATTAACGATGGACTTTATTGTTTTGAATGTTTTTTATCGAGGAACATTTTATTTTGAGCTTGGATACACTAATTAGTACCACATGGAGACACCAGCTCTGCATATTCGTATTTTCTAGGGGAAAGCTAGAGGAACTGTGGCAAACAAACATGATATATCTGTTTGTATAGATGACATTTTATTCACTTCCCTAATGAAAAGACTTTGCTTTTCTATAAAACGATTTGTACTGTGATTTTCTCGGTCCATTGCATACGAATTCCACATCATGTTGTCTGGATATCACTGGATGAAACCAGAAATATCCGATTGTGTTTTGGGTAACTGAATCTGAAAATTTTCTACATCCTCTGTGTTTGTGTTTTCTGGATATTATCGATAGAATTTATTGCTTTGAATGTTTTTATCAGGGAACATTTAATTTTTTACCATTGAAACACTAAGTAGTTCATCATAAGAACACCAGCTCTACACATTCATATTTTCTAGGGAGAATCCTAGAGGAAGTGCGGCAAACAAACATGACATTTCTGTTTGTATCGATGACATTTTATGCACTTGCCTAACGAAAAGACTTTGCTTTTCTCCAAAACCATTTGTACTGTGATTTTCTCGGTCCATTGCATAGGAATTCCACACCAGTTTGTCCGGATATGACTGGATGAAACCAGAAATATCGGTCTGTGTTTCGGCTAACTCAATCCGAAATATTGGAAAGCCTCTGTGTTTGTGTTTTCTGAATATTATCGATGGACTTTATTGTTTTGAATGTTTTTTATCGGGGAATATTTTATTTTGAGCTTGGATGCAGTAATTGGTTCCACATGGTGACACCAGCTCTACATATTCGTATTTTCTAGGGAGAAAGCTAGAGGAACTGCGGCAAACAAACGTGATATTTCTGTTTGTATCGATGACATTTTATGCACTTGCCTAACGAAAAGACTTTGCTTTTCTCCAAAACCATTGTTACTGAGATTTTCTCGATCCATTGCATACGAATTGCACACCAGTTTGTCTGAATATGACGGGATGAAACCGGAAATATCTGGTTTTGTTTTGGCTAACTCAATCCCAGATATTGCTACGGCCTCTGTGTTTTGGTTTTTCGGATATTATCAATGGACTTTATTGTTTTCAATGTTTTTTATTGGGAAACATTAAATTTTCAACTTAGATACATTAATTGGTTCCACATGGAGACACCACCTCTACATATTTGTATTTTCTAGGGAGAAAGCTGGAGGAACTTTGGCAAACCAACATGATATTTATGTTTGTATAGATGACATTTTATGCACTTGCCTAACGAAAAGACTTTGCTTTTCCCCAAAAGCATTTTTATTGTGATTTTCTCGGTCCATTGCATACGAAGTCCACACCAGCTTGTCCGGATATGACTGGATGAAACCAGAAATATCCGGTTGTCTTTTGGCTAATTCAATCTGAAATATTGTGAAAGCATCTGTGTTTGTGTTTTCTGGATATTATCGATGGACTTTATTGTTTTGAACGTTTTTATCAGGGAACATTTAATTTTATTCTTGGACACTAATTGGTCCCTCATGGAGACACCAGTTCTACACATTCATATTTTCTAGGGAGAAAGCTAGAGGAACTGCAACAAAAAAGATATTTCTGGTTTTTTTATCGGGGAACATTTAGTTTTGAACTTAGATACACTAATTGGTTCCATTTGCAGACACCAGCACTACATATTTGTATTTTCTAGGGGGAAAGCTAGAGGAACTGCGACAAACAAACATGATATTTCTGTTTGTATAGATGACATTTTATGTTCTTGCGTAACGAATAGACTTTGTTTTTCTCCAAAACCATTTTTACTGTGATTTTCTCGGTCCATTGCATACGAATTCCACACCAGTTTTTCCGGACATGACGGGATGAAACCAGAAATATCCGGTTGTCTTTCGGCTAATTCAATCAGAAATATTGTAAAGGCCTCTGTATTTGTGTTTTCTGGATATTATCGATGGACGTCATTGTTTTGAGTGTTTTTATAAGGGAACATTTCATTTTGTACCGTTGAAACACTAATTGGTTCATCATGGGAAAACCAGCTCTACACATTCGTATTTTGTAGGGAGAAAGCTAGAGGAACTGCAAGAAACAAACATGATATTTCTGTTTGTATCGATAACATTTTATGCACTTGCCTAATGAAAAGACTTTGCTTTTCTACAAAACCATTTTACTCTGATTTTCTCGGTTATTGCATACGAATTCCAAACCACTTTGTCCGGAAATCACTGGACGAAACCAGAAATATCCCACTGTGTTTTGGATAACTGAGTCCGAAAATTTGCTACAGCCTCTGTTTTTGTGTTTTCTGGATATTATCGATAGAATTTATTGTTTTGAATGTTTTTATCAGGGAACATTTAATTTTTTACCATTGAAACACTAATTAGTTCATCATGAGAACACCAGCTCTACAGAATCGTATTTTCTAGGGAGAAAGCTAGAGGAACTGCGGCAAACAAACATGATATTTCTGTTTGTATCAATGACATTTTATGCACTTCCCTAAGGAGAAGACTTTGCTTTTCTCCAAAACCATTTGTACTGTGATTTTCTCGGTCCATTGCATACAAATTCCACACCACGTTGTCCGGATATGACTGGATGAAACCGGAAATATCGGTCTGTGTTTTAGCTAACTCAATCCCAGATATTGCTACAGCCTCTGTGTTTGTGATTTCTGGAAATTATTGATGGACTTTATTGTTTTGAATGTTCTTTATCGGGGAACATTTTATTTTGAGCTTGGATACAGTAATTGGTTCCACATGGAGACACCAGCTCTCCATATTCGTATTTTCTAGGGAGAAAGCTAGAGGAACTGCGGCAAACAAACATGATATTTCTGTTTGTATCGATGATATTGTATGCACATGCATAAGGAAAAGACTTTGCTTTTCTCCAAAACAATTTCTACTGTGATTTTCTCGATCCATTGCATACGAATTGCACACCAGTTTGTCTGAATATGACGGGATGAAACTGGAAATATCCGGTTTTGTTTTGGCTAACTCAATCCCAGATATTGCTACGGCCTCTGTGTTTTTGTTTTTCTTATATTATACAGACTTTATTGCTTTCAATGTTTTTTATCGGGAAACATTTAATTTTGAATTTAGACACCACCTCCACATATTTGTATTTTCTAGGGAGAAAGCTAGAGGAACTGTGGTAAACAAACATGATATTTCTGTTTGTATAGATGACATTTTATGCACTTGCCTAATGAAAAGACTTTGCTTTACCCCAAAAGCATCTTTATTGTGATTTTCTCGGTCCAATGCATACGAAGTCCACACCAGTTTGTCCGGATATGACTGGATGAAACCAGAAATATCCGGTTGTCTTTGGCTAATTCAATCTGAAATATTGTGAAAGCATCTGTGTTTGTGTTTTCTGGATATTATCGATGGACTTTATTGTTTTGAACGTTTTTATCAGGGAACATTTAATTTTGTTCTTGGAAACACTAATTGGTCCCTCATGGAGACACTAGTTCTACACATTCGTATTTTCTAGGGAGAAAGCTAGAGGAACCGCGGCAAACAAGATATTTCTGTTTTTATAGATGACATCTACAGGAACTGCGGCAAACAAACGTGATATTTCTGTTTGTAGAGATGACATTTTATGCACTTGCCTAACGAAAAGACTTTGCTTTTCTCCAAAACCATTTTTACTGTGATTTTCTCGGTCCATTGCATACGAATTCCACACCAGTTTTTCCGGACATGACGGGATGAAACCAGAAATATCCGGTTGTCTTTCGGCTAATTCAATCAGAAATATTGTAAAGGCCTCTGTATTTGTGTTTTCTGGATATTATCGATGGACTTCATTGTTTTGAGTGTTTTTATAAGGGAACATTTCATTTTGTACCGTTGAAACACTAATTGGTTCATCATGGGAAAACCAGCTCTACACATTCGTATTTTGTAGGGAGAAAGCTAGAGGAACTGCAAGAAACAAACATGATATTTCTGTTTGTATCGATAACATTTTATGCACTTGCCTAATGAAAAGACTTTGCTTTTCTACAAAACCATTTTACTCTGATTTTCTCGGTTATTGCATACGAATTCCAAACCACTTTGTCCGGAAATCACTGGACGAAACCAGAAATATCCCATTGTGTTTTGGCTAACTGAGTCCGAAAATTTGCTACAGCCTCTGTTTTTGTGTTTTCTGGATATTATCGATAGAATTTATTGTTTTGAATGTTTTTATCAGGGAACATTTAATTTTTTACCATTGAAACACTAATTAGTTCATCATGAGAACACCAGCTCTACAGAATCGTATTTTCTAGGGAGAAAGCTAGAGGAACTGCGGCAAACAAACATGATATTTCTGTTTGTATCGATGACATTTTATGCACTTCCCTAAGGAGAAGACTTTGCTTTTCTCCAAAACCATTTGTACTGCGATTTTCTCGGTCCATTGCATACAAATTCCACACCACTTTGTCTGGATATGACTGGAAGAAACCAGAAATATCCTGTTTTGTTTTGGCTAACACAATCCCAGATATTGCTACATCCTCTAGGTTTGTGTTTTGTAGATATTATCAATGGACTTTATTGTTTTGAATGTTTTTTATTAGGGAACGTTTGATTCTGTTCTTGGAAACACTAACTGGTTCCACATGGAGACACCAGCTCTACACATTCCTATTTCCTAGGGAGAAAGCTAGAGGAACTGCGGCAAACAAACATGATATTTCTGTTTGTATCGATGATATTTCATGCACTTGCCTAACGAAAAGACTTTGGTTTTCTCCAAAAGCATGTTTACTCTGATTTTCTCAGCCCATTGCATACGAATTCCACACCAGTTTGTCCGGATATGACTGGATGAAACCAGAAATATCCGGTTGTGTTTCGGCTAACTCAATCCGAAATATTGTGAAAGAATCTGTGTTTGTGTTTTCTGGATATTATCGATGGACTTTATTGATTTGAATGTTTTTATCAGGGAACATTTAATTTTGTAACGTTGAAACACTAATTGGTTCATCATGGGAACACCAGTACTACACATTCGTATTTTCTAGGGAGAAAGCTAGAGGAAGTGCTGCAAACAAACATGATATTTCTGTTTGTATAGATGACATTTTATGCACTTGCCCAACGAAAAGACTTTGCTTTTCTCCAAAACCATTTTTACTGTGATTTTCTCGGCAAATTGCATACGAATTCCACACCAGTTTGTCCGAATATGACTGGATGAAAACAGAAATATCCAGTTGTGTTTTGGCTAAGTCGATTCGAAATATATTGAAAGCCTCTGTGTTTGTGATTTCTGGATATTATCAATATAGTTTATTGTTTTGAATGTTTTTATCAGGGAACATTAATTTTCTACCGTTGAAAAACTAATTGGTTCATCATGGGGACCCTGGCTCTACATGTTCGTATTTTATAGTGAGAAAGCTAGAGGAACTGTGGCAAACAAACATGATGTTTCTCTTTGTATCGATGAGATTTTATGCACTTGCCTGACGAAAAGACTTTGCTTTTCTCCAAAACCATTTTTACTGTGATTTTCTCGGTCAATTGCATAGGAATTCCACACCAGTTTACCAGATATGACTGGATGAAACCAGAAATATCCGGTTTTGTTTTGGCTATTCAATCCCAGATATTGCTACAGCCTCTGGGTTTGTGTATTCCTAATATTATAAAAGGACTTCTTTTTTTTGAAAGTTTTTTTATCAGGGAACATGTAATTTGTACTTGGAAACACTAATTGTTTCCACATGGAGACAAGAGCTCTACATATTCGAATTTTCTAGGGAGACAGCTAGAGGAACTGCGGAAAACAAACATGATATTTCTGTTTGTATGGATGATATTTAATGAACTTGCCTAACGAAAGACTTTGCTTTTCTCCAAAACCATTTTCACTGTGATTTTCTCGGTACACTTCATATGAATTCCACACGAGTTTGTTCGGATATGACAGCATGAAACCGGAAATATCCGGGTTTTTTTTGGCTAACTGAATCCCAGATATGGCTACAGCCTCTGTGTTTGTGTATTCCTGATATTATCCATGAACTTTCTTTATTGAATGTTTTTTATCAGGTAAAATTTAAATGTGTGCTTGGAATCACTTATTGGTTCCACATGGAGACACCAGCTCTACACATTCCTATTTCCTAGGGAGAAAGCTAGAGGAACTGTGGAAAACAAACATGATATTTCTGTTTGTATAGATGACATTTAATGAACTTGCCTAACGAAAAGACTTTGGTTTTCTCCAAAAGCATTTTTAATCTGATTTTCTCAGCCCATTGCATACGAATTCCACACCAGTTTGTCCGGATATGACTGGATGAAACCAGAAATATCCGGTTGTGTTTTGGCTAACTCAATCCGAAATATTGTGAAAGAATCTGTGTTTGTGTTTTCTGGATATTATCGATGGACTTTATTGTTTTGAATGTATTTATCAGGGAACATTTAATTTTGTAATGTTGAAACACTAATTGGTTCATCATGGGAACACCAGTACTACACATTCGTATTTTCTAGGGAGAAAGCTAGAGGAAGTGCAGCAAACAAACATGATATTTCTGTTTGTATAGATGACATTTTATGCACTTGCCCAACGAAAAGACTTTGCTTTTCTCCAAAACCATTTTTACTGTGATTTTCTCGGTCAATTGCATACAAATTCCATACCAATTTATCCGAATATGACTGGATGAAAACCGAAATATCCAGTTGTGTTTTGGCTAACTTAATCCGAAATATTGTGAAAGCCTCTGTGTTTGTGTTTTTTGGATATTATCAATAGAGTTTATTGTTTTGAATGTTTTTATCAGGGAACATTTAATTTTGTACCGTTGTAAAACTAATTGGTTCATCATGGGGACCCTGGCTCTACACGTTCGTATTTTCTAGGGAGAAAGCTAGAGGAACTGTGGCAAACAAACATGATATTTCTGTTTGTATCGATGAGATTTTATGCACTTGCCTAACGAAAGACTTTGCTTTTCTCCAAAACCATTTTTACTGTGATTTTCTCGGTCCATTGCATAGGAATTCCACACCAGTTTACCAGATAGGACTGGATGAAACCGGAAATATCCGGTTTTGTTTTGGCTAACTCAATCCCAGATATTGCTACAGCATCTGTGTTTCTGTATTCCTAATATTATAAATGGACTTCTTTTTTTGAAAGTTTTTTTATCAGGGAACATGTAATTTGTACTTGGAAACACTAATTGTTTCCACATGGAGACAACAGCTCTACATATTCGAATTTTCTAGGGAGAAAGCTAGAGGAACTGTGGAAAACAAACATGATATTTCTGTTTGTATAGATGACATTTAATGAACTTGCCTAACGAAAAGACTTTGCTTTTCTCCAAAACCATTTTCACTGTGACTTTCTCGGTCCATTGCATAGGAATTCCACACCAGTTTACCAGATATGATTGGATGAAACCGGAAATATCCGCTTTTGTTTTGGCTAACTCAATCCTAGATATTGCTACAGCCTCTGAGTTTATGTATTCCTAATATTACAAATGGACTTCTTTTTTTTGAAAGTTTTTTATCAGGGGACATGTAATTTGTACTTGGAAACACTAATTGTTTCCACATGGAGACAACAGCTCTACATATTCGAATTTTCTAGGGAGAAAGCTAGAGGAACTGCGGAAAAGAAACATGATATTTCTGTTTGTATAGATGACATTTAATGAACTTGCCTAACGAAAACACTTTGCTTTTCTCCAAAACCATTTTCACTGTGATTTTCTCGGTCCATTGCATACGAATTCCACACCAGTTTGTCCAAATATGGCTGGATGACACCGAAAATATCCGCTTTTCTTTTGACTAACTCAATCCCAGATATTGCTACAGACTCTGTGTTTGTGTATTCCTGATATTATCCACGGACTTTATTGTTTTGAATGTTTTTTATCAGGGAAAATTTAAATGTGTGCTTGGAATCACTTATTGGTTCCACATGGAGACACCAGCTCTACACATTCGTATTTTCTAGGGAGTAAGCTAGAGGAACTGTGGCAAACAAACATGATATTTCTGTTTGTATAGATGACATTTTATGCACTTCCCTAAAGAAAGACCCTGCTTTTCTCCAAAACTATTTTCCTGTGATTTTCTCGGAACACTTCATATGAATTCCTCACGAGTTTAATAGCATATGATAGGATGAAACCGGAAATATCCGGTTTTGTTTAGGCTAATTCAACCCCAGATATTGCTACAGCCTCTGTGTTTGTGTATTCCTGATATTATCCATGCACTTTATTGTTTTGAATGTTTTTTATTAGGGAATGTTTGATTCTGTTCTTGGAAACACTAATTGGTTCCACATGGAATCACCAGCTCTACATATTCCTATTTCCTAGGGAGAAAGCTAGAGGAACTGCGGCAAACAAACATGTTATTTCTGTTTGTATCGATGATATTTTATTCACTTGCCTAACGAAAAGACTTTGGTTTTCTGCAAAAGCATTTTTACTCTGATTTTCTCAGCCCATTGCATATGAATTCCAGACCAGTTTGTCCGGATATGACTGGATGAAACCAGAAATATCCGGTTGTGTTTTGGCTAACTCAATCCGAAATATTTTGAAAGAATCTGTGTTTGTGTTTTCTGGATATTATCGATGGACTTTATTGTTTTGAATGTATTTATCAGGGAACATTTAATTTTGTAACGTTGAAACACTAATTGGTTCATCATGGGAACACCAGTACTACACATTCGTATTTTCTAGGGAGAAAGCTAGAGGAAGTGGGGCAAACAAACATGATATTTCTGTTTGTATCGATGACATTTTATGCACTTGCCCAACGAAAAGACTTTGCTTTTCTCCAAAACCATTTTTACTGTGATTTTCTCGGCAAATTGCATACGAATTCCACACCAGTTTGTCCGAATATGACTGGATGAAACCAGAAATATCCAGTTGTGTTTTGGCTAACTCAATCCAAAATATGGTGAAAACCTCTGTGTTTGTGTTTTCTGAATATTATCAATAGAGTTTATTGTTTTGAATGTGTTTATCAGGGAACATTTAATTTTGTACCGTTGAAACACTAATTGGTTCATCATGGGGACACCGGCTCTACACGTTCGTATTTTCTAGGGAGAAAGCTAGAGGAACTGTGGCAAACAAACATGATGAGTCTCTTTATATCGATGAGATTTTATGCACTTGCCTAAGGAAAAGACTTTGCTTTTCTCCAAAACCATTTTTACTATGATTTTCTCGGTCCATTGCATAGGAATTCCACACCAGTTTACCAGATATGACTGGATGAAATCGGAAATATCCGGTTTTGTTTTGGCTAACTCAATCCAAGATATTGCTACAGCCTCTGTGTTTGTGTATTCCTAATATTATAAATGGACTTCATTGTTTTGAAAGTTTTTTATCAGGGAACATGTAATTTTGTTCTTGGAAACACTAATTGTTTCCACATGGAGACAACAGCTCTAAAATTTGTATTTTCTAGGGAGAAAGCTAGAGGAACTGCGGAAAACAAACATGATATCTGTTTGTATAGATCACATTTTATGCACTTGCCTAACGAAAAGACTGCTTTTCTCCAAATCCATTTGTACTGTGATTTTCTCGGTCCATTGCATACGAATTCCACGCCAGTTTGTCCGGATATGACTGGATGAAAACAGAAATATCGGGTTGTGTTTTGGCTAACTCAATCCAAAATATTGGTACAGCCTCTGAGTTTGTATTTTCTGGATATTATCGATGGAATTTTTTTTGAATGTTTTTTATCTGAGAACATTTTATTTTGAGCTTTGATACAGTAATTGGTTACACATGGAGACACCAGCTGAACATATTCGTATTTTCTAGGGAGAAATCTAGAGGTACTGCGGCAAACAAACATGATATTTATGTTTGTATAGATGACATGTAATGCACTTGCCTGATGAAAAGACTTTGCTTTTCTCCAAAACCATTTTTACTGTGATTTTCTCGGTCCATTGCATACGAATTCCACACCTGTTTACCGGATATGACTGGATGAAACCGGAAATATCCAGTATTGTTTTGGCTAACTCAATCCCTGATATTGCTACAGCTTCTGTGTTTGTGTATTCCTGATATTATCCACGGACTTTGTTGTTTTGAATGTTTTTTATCAGGGAAAATTTAAATGTGTGCTTGGAATCACTTATTGGTTCCACATGGAGACACCAGCTCTACACATTCGTATTTGCTAGGGAGAAAGCTAGAGGAACTGTGGCAAACAAACATGATATTTCTCTTTGTATAGAAGACATTTTATGCACTTGCCTAATGAAAAGACTTTGCTTTTCTCCAAAACCATTTTTCTGTGATTTTCTCAGTACACTTCATATAAATTCCACACGAGTTTGTTCGGATATGACAGGAGGAAACTGGAAATATCCGGTTTTGTTTTGGCTAACTCAATCCCAGATATTGCTACAGCCTCTGTGTTTGTGTATTCCTGATATTATCCATGGACTTTCTTATTTTGAATGTTTTTTATTAGGGAACATTTGTTTTCTTCTTGGAAACACTAATTGGTTCCACATGGAGACACAAGCTCTACACATTCCTATTTTCTAGGGAGTAAGCTAGAGGAACTGCGATAAACAAACATGATATTTCTGTTTGTATAGATCACATTTTACGCACTTGCCTAATGAAAAGACTTTGCATTTCTCCAAAACCATTGCATACGAATTCCCCAACAGTTTACCAGATATGACTGGATGAAACCGGAAATATCCTGTTTTCTTTTGGCTAACTCAATCCCAGATATTGCTACAGACTCTGTGTTTGTGTATTCCTGATATTATCCACGGACTTTATTGTTTTGAATGTTTTTTATCAGGGAAAATTTAAATGTGTGCTTGGAATCACTTATTGGTTCCACATGGAGACACCAGCTCTACACATTCGTATTTTCTAGGGAGAAAGCTAGAGGAACTGTGGCAAACAAACATGATATTTCTGTTTCTATAGATGATATTTTGTGCACTTGCCGAACGAAAGACTTTGCTTTTCTCCAAAACCATTTTCTGTGATTTTCTCGGTACACTTCATATGAATTCCACACGATTTTGTTCAGTAATGACAGGATGAAACCGGAAATATCCGGTTTTGTTTTGGTTAGTTCAACCCCAGATATTGCTACAGCCTCTGTGTTTGTGTATTCCTGATATTATCCATGAACTTTTTGGTTTTGAATGATTTTATTAGGGAACGTTTGATATTGTTCTTGGAAACACTTATTGGTTCCACATGGAGACACCAGCTGAACATATTCGTATTTCATACGGAGAAAGCTAGAGGTACTGTGGCAAACAAACATGATATTTCTGTTTGTATAGATGACATTTAATGCACTTGCCTAATGAAAAACTTTGCTTTTCTCCAAAACCATTTTTACTGTGATTTTCTCCGTCCATTGCATACAAATTCCACCCCCTATTGTCCGGATATGACTGAATCAAACTGGAAGTATCCGGTTTTGTTTTGGCTAACTCAATCCCAGATATTGCTACAGCCTCTGTGTTTGTGTATTCCTGATATTATCCACGGAATTTATTGTTTTGACTGTTTTTTTATTGAAGAATATTTTACTTTGAGCTTGCATACAGTAATTGGTTCCTCATGGAGACACCAGCTGAACATATTCGTATTTCATACGGAGAAAGCTAGAGGTACTGCGGCAAACAAACATGATATTTCTGTTTGTATAGATGACATTTTATGCACTTGCCCAACGAAAAGACTTTGCTTTTCTCCAAAACCATTTGTACTGTGATTTTCTCAGTCCATTGCATACGAATTCCACACCACTTTGTCCGGAAATGACTGGATGAAAACAGAAATATCCGCTTGTGTTTTGTCTAACGCAATTTGAAATATGTGAAATTCTCTGTGTTTGTGTTTTCTGGATATAATCGATGGACTTTATTGTTTTGAATATTTTTATCAGGGAAAATTTAATTTTGTTCTGGGAACACTAATTTGTTCCACATGGAGACACCAGCTCCACACATTTGTATTTTCTAGGGAGAAAGCTAGAGGAACTGCGGCAAACAAACATGATATTTCTCTTTGTATAGATGACATTTTATGCACTTGCCTAATGAAAAAGCTTTGCTTTTCTCCAAAACCCTTTTTCGGTTATTTCTAACTTCATACGAAATTCAAACCAGTTTGTCCGGATATGACTGGACGAAACCAGAATTATCCGGTTTTGTTTTGGCAAACTCAGTCCCAGATATTGCTACAGCCTCTGTGTATGTGTTTTCCTATTATTATCCAAGGACTTTATTGTTTTGAGGGGTTTTTTTCGGGAAATATTTTATGTTGAGCTTGGATACAGTAATTGGTTCATCATGGGGATACCAGCTCTACATATTCGTATTTTTTAGGAAGAAAGCTAGAGGAACTGCGGCAAACAAACATGATAATTCTGTTTGTATAGATGACATTTTATGCACTTGCCTAACGAAAAGACTTTGCTTTTCTCCAAAACCATTTTTACTGTGATTTTCTCGGTCCATTGCATACGAATTCCACACCAGTTTGTCCAAATATGGCTGGATGAAAACAGAAGTGTCCTGCTGTGTTTTTTCTAACTCAATCCGAAATATTGTGAAAGTCTCTGTGTTTGCACTTTCTGGATAATACCCATGGACTTTATTGTTTTGAATGTGTTTATCAGGGAACTTTTAATTTTATGGTTGGAATCACTAATTGCTTCCACATGGGGACACCAGCTCTACACATTCGTATTTTCTAGGGAGAAGGCTAGAGGAACTGCTACTAACAAACATGATATTTCTGTTTGTATAGATGACATTTTATGCACTTGACTAAGGAAAAGACTTTGGTTTTCTCCAAAGCCACTTTTACTGTGATTTTATTTGTTCATTGCATTCGAATTCCACACCACGTTGTCCGGATATGAATGGATGAAACCAGAAATATCCGATTGTGCTTTAGCTAACTCAATACAAAATTTTGTGAAAGCCTCTGTGTTTGTGTTTTCTGGATATTATCGAGGGACTTTATTGTTTTGAATGTTTTTATCAGGGAACATTTAATTTTGTACCATTGAAACAGTAATTGGTTCATCACGGGGATACCAGCTCTACATATTCGTATTTTTTAGGGAGAAAGCTAGAGGAACTGCGGCAAACAAACATGATATTTCTGTTTGTATAGATGACATTTTATGCAGTTGCCTAACGAAAAGACTTTGGTTTTCTCCAAACCATTTGTACTGTGATTTTCTCGGTCCATTGCATACGAATTCCACACCACTTTGTCCGGATATGACTCGATGAAATCAGAAATATCAAGTTTTGTATTGGCTAACTCAATCCCAGATATTGCAACAGCCTCTGTGTTTGTGTATTCCTGATATTATCCACGGACTTATTGTTTTCAATTTTTTTTATCAGGGAATATTTAATTTTGTTCCTGAAAACACTAATTGGTTCCACATGGAGACACCAGCTCTACACATTCCTATTTCTAGGGAGAAAGCTAGAGGAACTGCGGCAAACAAACATGATATTTCTGTTTGAATAGATGACATTTTATGCACTTGCCTAACGATTTTCTCGGTCCATTGCATCCGAATTCCACACCACTTTGTCCGCATATGACTGGATGAAACCAGAAATAACTTGTTGTGTTTTGGCTAACTCAATCTGAAATATTGTGTGTTTCTGTGTTTGTGTTTTCTGGATATTATCGATGAACTTTATTGTTGAATGTTTTTATCAGGAAACATTTAATTTTTTACCGTGAATCCCTAATTGCTTCATCATGGGGACACCAGCTCTACACATTGGTATTTTCTATGGAGAAAGCTAGAGGAACTGTGGCAAACAAACATGATATTTCTGTTTGTATAGATGACATTTTACGCACTTGCCTAACGAAAAGACTTTGCTTTTCCCCAAAACCATTTGTACTGTGATTTTCCCGGTCCATTGCATACGAATTCCACACCAGTTTGTCCGGATATGACTGGATGAAACCAGAAATATCCGGTTGTGTTTTGGCTAACTCAATCCGAAATATTGTGAAGGCTTCTGTGTTTGAGTTGTCGGAATATTATCGATGGACTTTATGGTTTGAAGGTTTTTATCAGTTAACATTTAATTTTGTACTGTAGAAACACTAATTGGTTCATCATGGGGACACCTGCTCTACACATTCATATGTTCTAGGGACAAAGCTAGAGGAACTGCGGCAAACACACATGATATTTCTGTTTGTATAGATGACATTTTATGCACTTCCCTAACGAAAAGACTTTGTTTTTCTCCAAAACCATTTTTACTGTGATTTTCTCGGACCGTTGCATACGATTTCCACACCAGTTTGTCCAGATATGACTGTTGAAACCAGAAATATCCGGTTGTGTTTTGGCTAACTAAATCTGAAATATTGTGAAAACCTCTCTGTTTGTTTTCTGGATATTATCGATGGACTTTATTGTATTGAATCTTTTTATCAGGGAACATTTAATTTTGTACCCTAGAAGTACTAATTGGTTCATCATGGGGACACCAGCTCTACACATTCGTATTTTCTAGGGAGAAAGCTAGAGGAACTGTGGCAAACAAACATGATATTTCTCTTTGTATAGAAGACATTTTATGCACTTGCCTAATGAAAAGACTTTGCTTTTCTCCAAAACCATTTTTCTGTGATTTTCTCAGTACACTTCATATGAATTCCACACGAGTTTGTTCGGATATGACAGGAGGAAACCGGAAATATCCGGTTTTGTTTTGGCTAACTCAATCCCAGATATTGCTACAGCCTCTGTGTTTGTGTATTCCTGATATTATCCTTGGACTTTCTTATTTTGAATGTTTTTTATTAGGGAACGTTTGTTTTCTTCTTGGAAACACTAATTGGTTCCACATGGAGACACCAGCTCTACACATTCCTATTTTCTAGGGAGTAAGCTAGAGGAACTGCGATAAACAAACATGATATTTCTGTTTGTATAGATCACATTTTATGCACTTGCCTAATGAAAAGACTTTGCTTTTCTCCAAAACCATTGCATACGAATTCCCCAACAGTTTACCAGATATGACTGGATGAAACCGGAAATATCCGGTTTTCTTTTGGCTAACTCAATCCCAGATATTGCTGCAGACTCTGTGTTTGTGTATTCCTGATATTATCCACGGACTTTATTGTTTTGAATGTTTTTTATCAGGGAAAATTTAAATGTGTGCTTGGAATCACTTATTGGTTCCACATGGAGATACCAGCTCTACACATTCGTATTTTCTAGGGAGAAAGCTAGAGGAACTGTGGCAAACAAACATGATATTTCTGTTTCTATAGATGATATTTTGTGCACTTGCCGAACGAAAGACTTTGCTTTTCTCCAAAACCATTTTCTGTGATTTTCTCGGTACACTTCATATGAATTCCACACGATTTTGTTCAGTAATGACAGGATGAAACCGGAAATATCCGGTTTTGTTTTGGTTAGTTCAACCCCAGATATTGCTACAGCCTCTGTGTTTGTGTATTCCTGATATTATCCATGAACTTTTTGGTTTTGAATGATTTTATTAGGGAACGTTTGATATTGTTCTTGGAAACACTTATTGGTTCCACATGGAGACACCAGCTGAACATATTCGTATTTCATACGGAGAAAGCTAGAGGTACTGTGGCAAACAAACATGATATTTCTGTTTGTATAGATGACATTTAATGCACTTGCCTAATGAAAAACTTTGCTTTTCTCCAAAACCATTTTTACTGTGATTTTCTCCGTCCATTGCATACAAATTCCACCCCCTATTGTCCGGATATGACTGAATCAAACTGGAAGTATCCGGTTTTGTTTTGGCTAACTCAATCCCAGATATTGCTACAGCCTCTGTGTTTGTGTATTCCTGATATTATCCACGGAATTTATTGTTTTGACTGTTTTTTTATTGAAGAATATTTTACTTTGAGCTTGCATACAGTAATTGGTTCCTCATGGAGACACCAGCTGAACATATTCGTATTTCATACGGAGAAAGCTAGAGGTACTGCGGCAAACAAACATGATATTTCTGTTTGTATAGATGACATTTTATGCACTTGCCCAACGAAAAGACTTTGCTTTTCTCCAAAACCATTTGTACTGTGATTTTCTCAGTCCATTGCATACGAATTCCACACCACTTTGTCCGGAAATGACTGGATGAAAACAGAAATATCCGCTTGTGTTTTGTCTAACGCAATTTGAAATATGTGAAATTCTCTGTGTTTGTGTTTTCTGGATATAATCGATGGACTTTATTGTTTTGAATATTTTTTTCAGGGAAAATTTAATTTTGTTCTGGGAACACTAATTTGTTCCACATGGAGACACCAGCTCCACACATTTGTATTTTCTAGGGAGAAAGCTAGAGGAACTGCGGCAAACAAACATGATATTTCTCTTTGTATAGATGACATTTTATGCACTTGCCTAACGAAAAAGCTTTGCTTTTCTCCAAAACCCTTTTTCGGTTATTTCTAACTTCATACGAAATTCAAACCAGTTTGTCCGGATATGACTGGACGAAACCAGAATTATCCGGTTTTGTTTTGGCAAACTCAGTCCCAGATATTGCTACAGCCTCTGTGTATGTGTTTTCCTATTATTATCCAAGGACTTTATTGTTTTGAGGGGTTTTTTTCGGGAAATATTTTATGTTGAGCTTGGATACAGTAATTGGTTCATCATGGGGATACCAGCTCTACATATTCGTATTTTTTAGGAAGAAAGCTAGAGGAACTGCGGCAAACAAACATGATAATTCTGTTTGTATAGATGACATTTTATGCACTTGCCTAACGAAAAGACTTTGCTTTTCTCCAAAACCATTTTTACTGTGATTTTCTCGGTCCATTGCATACGAATTCCACACCAGTTTGTCCAAATATGGCTGGATGAAAACAGAAGTGTCCTGCTGTGTTTTTTCTAACTCAATCCGAAATATTGTGAAAGTCTCTGTGTTTGCGCTTTCTGGATAATACCCATGGACTTTATTGTTTTGAATGTGTTTATCAGGGAACTTTTAATTTTATGGTTGGAATCACTAATTGCTTCCACATGGGGACACCAGCTCTACACATTCGTATTTTCTAGGGAGAAGGCTAGAGGAACTGCTACTAACAAACATGATATTTCTGTTTGTATAGATGACATTTTATGCACTTGACTAAGGAAAAGACTTTGGTTTTCTCCAAAGCCACTTTTACTGTGATTTTATTTGTTCATTGCATTCGAATTCCACACCACGTTGTCCGGATATGAATGGATGAAACCAGAAATATCCGATTGTGCTTTAGCTAACTCAATACAAAATTTTGTGAAAGCCTCTGTGTTTGTGTTTTCTGGATATTATCGAGGGACTTTATTGTTTTGAATGTTTTTATCAGGGAACATTTAATTTTGTACCATTGAAACAGTAATTGGTTCATCACGGGGATACCAGCTCTACATATTCGTATTTTTTAGGGAGAAAGCTAGAGGAACTGTGGCAAACAAACATGATATTTCTGTTTGTATAGATGACATTTTATGCAGTTGCCTAACGAAAAGACTTTGGTTTTCTCCAAACCATTTGTACTGTGATTTTCTCGGTCCATTGCATACGAATTCCACACCACTTTGTCCGGATATGACTCGATGAAATCAGAAATATCAAGTTTTGTATTGGCTAACTCAATCCCAGATATTGCAACAGCCTCTGTGTTTGTGTATTCCTGATATTATCCACGGACTTATTGTTTTCAATTTTTTTTATCAGGGAATATTTAATTTTGTTCCTGAAAACACTAATTGGTTCCACATGGAGACACCAGCTCTACACATTCCTATTTCTAGGGAGAAAGCTAGAGGAACTGCGGCAAACAAACATGATATTTCTGTTTGAATAGATGACATTTTATGCACTTGCCTAACGATTTTCTCGGTCCATTGCATCCGAATTCCACACCACTTTGTCCGCATATGACTGGATGAAACCAGAAATAACTTGTTGTGTTTTGGCTAACTCAATCTGAAATATTGTGTGTTTCTGTGTTTGTGTTTTCTGGATATTATCGATGAACTTTATTGTTGAATGTTTTTATCAGGAAACATTTAATTTTTTACCGTGAATCCCTAATTGCTTCATCATGGGGACACCAGCTCTACACATTAGTATTTTCTATGGAGAAAGCTAGAGGAACTGTGGCAAACAAACATGATATTTCTGTTTGTATAGATGACATTTTACGCACTTGCCTAACGAAAAGACTTTGCTTTTCCCCAAAACCATTTGTACTGTGATTTTCTCGGTCCATTGCATACGAATTCCACACCAGTTTGTCCGGATATGACTGGATGAAACCAGAAATATCCGGTTGTGTTTTGGCTAACTCAATCCGAAATATTGTGAAGGCCTCTGTGTTTGTGTTGTCGGAATATTATCGATTGACTTTATGGTTTGAAGGTTTTTATCAGTTAACATTTAATTTTGTACTGTAGAAACACTAATTGGTTCATCATGGGGACACCTGCTCTACACATTCATATGTACTAGGGACAAAGCTAGAGGAACTGCGGCAAACACACATGATATTTCTGTTTGTATAAATGACATTTTATGCACTTGCCTAACGAAAAGACTTTGTTTTTCTCCAAAACCATTTTTACTGTGATTTTCTCGTACCGTTGCATACGATTTCCACACCAGTTTTTACGGATATGACTGTTGAAACCAGAAATATCCAGTTGTGTTTTGGCTAACTAAATCTGAAATATTGTGAAAACCTCTGTGTTTGTTTTCTGGATATTATTGATGGACTTTATTGTATTGAATGTTTTTATCAGGGAACATTTAATTTTGTACCCTAGAAGTACTAATTGGTTCATCATGGGGACACCAGCTCTACACATTCGTATTTTCTAGGGAGAAAGCTAGAGGAACTGTGGCGAACAAATATGATATTTCTGTTGCTATCAATGACATTTTATGCACTTGCCTAATGAAATACGATGCTTTTCTCCAAAAACATTTGTATGCTGATTTTCTCAGTCCTTTGCCTGTGCATTCCACACCAGTTTGTCCGGATATGACTGAATGAAAACAAAAATATCCATTTGTGTTTTGGCTAACTCAATCCCAGATATTGTTACAGCCTCTGTGTTTGTGTTTACTGGATATTGTCAACGGACTTTATTGTTGTAATTTTTTTTTCGGGGAACATTTAATTTTGAGCTTGGATACAGTAATTGGTTCGACAAGGAGAAAACAGCTCCACACATTCGTTTTTTCTAGGGAGAAAGCTAGAGGAACTGCGGCAAACAAACATGATATTTCTGTTTGTATAGATGACATTTTATGCACTTGCCTAACGAAAAGACTTTGCTTTTCCCCAAAACCATATGTACTGTTATTTTCTCTGTCCATTGCATACGAATTCCACACCACTTTCTCCGGATATTACTGGATGAAACACGAAATATCCAGTTGTGTTTTGGGTAACCTAATCTGAAATATTGTGAAAGCCTCTGTGTTTGTATTTCCTGGATATTATCGATGGACTTTATTGTTTTCAATGTTTTTTACGGCGAACATTTTATTTTGAGCTTGGATACAGTAATTGATTCCACCTGGAGACCTCAGCTCTACATATTCATATTTTCTAGGAAGAAAGCTAGTGGAACTGCGGCAAACACACATGATATTTCTGTTTGTATAGATGTCATTCTACGCACTTGCCTAATGAAAAGACTTTCCTTTTCTCCAAAACCAATTTTACTGTGATTTTCTCAGCACATTGCATACGAGTTCCACACCAGTTTGTCCGGATGTGACTGGATGAAACCGGAAATATCTGGTTTTGTTTGGCTAACTCAATCTTAAATATTGTGAAAGCCGCTGTGTTTGTTTTTTCCGGATGTTATCGAATGTTTTTTATCAGGGAATATTTAATTTTGTGCTTGGATACTGTAATTGGTTCCACATCGAGACACTAGCTCTACACATTCGTATTTTCTACTTAGAAAGCTAGAGGAACTGCGGAAAACAAACATGATATTTCTGTTTCTATCGATGACATTTTATGCACTTGCCTAACGAAATATGTTGCTTATCTCCAAAACCATTTTTACTGTGATTTTCTCGGTCCTTTGCATATGAATTCCACACCAGTTTGTCCGGATATGACTGGAAGAAAACAAAAATATCCATTTGTGTTTTGGCTAACTCAATCCCAGATATTGTTACAGCCTCAGTGTTTGTGTTTACTGGATATTGTCAATGGACTTTATTGTTTTAATGTTTGTTATCTGGGAACATTTTATTTTGAGCTTGGATACAGTAATTGGTTCCACAGGGAGACACCAGCTCCACACATTCGTATTTTCTAGGGAGAATACAAGAGGAACTGCAGCAATCAAACATGATATTTCTGTTTGTAAAGATGACATTTTATGCACTTGCCTAACGAAAAGACTTTGCTTCTATCCAAAACCATTTGTACTGTGATTTTCTTGGTGCATTGCATACGAATTCCATACCACTTTGTCCGGATTTGACTGGATGAAACCGGAAATATCCGGTTTTCTTTTGGCTAACTCAATCCCAGATATTGCTAGTGCAACTGTGTTTGTGTATTCCTGATATTATCCACGGACTTTATTTTTTTGAATATTTTTTATCAGGGAACATTTAATTTTGTGCTTGGAATCACTGACTGGTTGCCCATGGAGTCACCAGCTCTACACAATCGTATTTTCTAGGGAGGAAGCTAGAGGAACTGCGGCAAACAAACATGATATTTCTGTTTCTATAGATGACATTTTATGCACTTGCCTAACGAAAACACTTTGCTTTTCTCCAAAACCATTTTTACTGTGATTTCTTCAGCCCATTGTATCCAAATTCCACAACAGTTTATCCGGAAATGACTGGATGAAATCGGAAATATCCAGTTGTGTTTTGGCTAACTCAGTCCGAAATATTGCTACAGCCTCTGTGTTTGTGTATTCCTGATATTATCGATGGATTTCAGGTTTTTGAATGTTTTTTTTATTAAACTTTTATTTAATGAATATAAATTTCCAAAGTATCGCTTATGGGTTACAATGGCTTCCCCCCTCCCATAACTTCCCTCCTGCCCGCAACCCTCCCCTTTCCCTTCCCTTTCCCCTTCCATTCATGTAAAGATTCATTTTCAATTCTCTTTGTATACAGAAGATCAGTTTAGTATATATTAGGTAAAGATTTCAACATTTTGCCCATATAGCAACATAAAGTGAAAAAACTACCATTGGATTACTAATTATAGCATTAAATAGCAATGTACAGCACATTAAAGACAGAGATCCTACATAATTTTTTTTCAAATTAATTAATTTTCTATGCCATTTCCATTTTAACACCAGGTTGTTTTTTTTTTTTTTCATTTCCAATTCTCTTTATATACAGAAGATCACTTCAGTATATAATTAGCAAAGACCTCATCAGTCTGCTCCCACACAGAAACGCAAAGTATAAAAATACTGTTTCAGTACCAGTCATAGCATCACTTGGCTTTAGACGACACATTAGGGACAGATCCCACATGGGGTGTAAGTACACAGTGACTCCTGTTGCTGACTTAACAATTTGACACTCCTGTTCATGGCGTCAGTAATCTCCCTAGGCTCTAGTCATGAGTTGCCAGGGCTATGGAAGCCTTTAGAGTTCACTGACTTTGATCTTATTCCGATAGGGTCATAGTCAAAGTGGAAGTTCTCTCCTCCCTTCGGAGAAGGGTACCTCCTTCTTTGATGGCCCCGTTCTTTCCACTGGGATCTCACTCACAGAGATCATTCATTTAGGTCTTTTTTTTTTTTTTCATGATATCTTGGCTTTCCATGCCTGCTATACTCTCATGGGCTCTTCAGCCAGATCTGAATGCCTTGAGGGCTGATTCTGAGGCCAGAGTGTTGTTTAGGACATCTGCCATCCTATGAGTCTGCTGTGTATCCCACTTCCCATGTTGGATCTTTCTCTCCCTTTTTGATTCTATCAGTTAGTATTAGCAGATACTTGTCTTGTTTGTGTGATCTCTTTGACTCTTAGACCTATCAGAGCTATCAATTGTGAGCTGAAATTGATCACTTGGACTAGTGCAATGGCATTGGTACATGCCATCTTGATGGGATTGTGTTGGAATCCCCTGGCACATTTCTAACTCCACCATTTGCGGCCAGTCCGATTGAGCATGTTCCAAATTGTTCATCTCCTCCCTCTCATTTTCCACTCTTAGATTTAACAGGGATCACTTTTCAGTTAAAATTTAAACACCTAAGAATAATTGTGTGTTAATTACTGAGTTCAACCAATAGTACTAGAACAACAACAACAACAACAGATACTAAAAAGGATAAAGTATTACATTGTACATCTAAAGTCAGGACAGGAGCTGATCAGTTCATTGTTGCTTATAGTGTCCATTTCACTTAACAGGTTTCCCCTTTGGCGCTCAGTTGTCACCGATCAGGGAAAACAAATGATATTTTTCTCTTTGGGACTGGCTTAATTCACTCAGCATGATGTTTTCCAGATTGCTCCATCTTGTTGCAAATGACTGGGTTTCGTTGTTTCTTACTGCTGTATAGTATTCTATGGAGTACATGTCCCATAATTTCTTTATCCAGTCTACTGTTGATGGGCATTTGGGTTGGTTCCAGGTCTTAGCTATTGTGAATTGAGCTGCAATCAACATTAATGTGCAGATGGCTTTTTTATTTGCCAAATTAATTTCCTTTGGGTAAATCCCAAGGAGTGGGATGGCTGGGTTGTATGGTAGGGTTATATTCAGGTTTCTGAGGAATCTCCAGACAGACTTCCATAGTGGCTTAACCAGTTTGCATTCCCACCAACAGTGGGTTAGTGTCCCTTTTTCCCCACATCCTCTCCAGCATCTGTTGTTGGTAGATTTCTGAATGTGAGCCATTCTCGCCGGGGTGAGATGGAACCTCATTGTGGTTTTGATTTGCATTTCTCTGATTGCTAGTGATCTTGAACATTTTTTCATGTGTCTGTTGGCCATTTGGATTTCCTCTTTCGAAAAATGTCTATTGAGGTCCTTGGCCCATCTCTTAAGTGGGTTGTTTGTTTTGTTGTTGTGGATTTTCTTGATTTCTCTGTAGATTCTGGTTATCAATCCTTTATCTGTAGTATAGTTTGCGAATATTTTTTTCCCATTCTGTTGGTTGCCTCTTCACTTTCCTGACTGTTTCTTTTGAAGTACAGAGACTTCTCAATTTGATGCAATCCCAAATGTTAATTTTGGTTTTGACTGCCTGTGCTGTTGGAGTATTTTCCAGGAAGTCTTTGCCTGTGCCTATATCTTGCAGGGTTTCTCCAATGCTCTTTAATAATTTGATGGTGGCAGGTCATAGATTTAAGTCTTTAATCCATGTTGAGTGAATTTTTGTGTAAGGTGATAGGTATGGGTCTTGCTTCAAGCTTCTGCATGTGGAAATCCAATTTTCCCAGCACCATTTATTGAATAGACTGTCCTTATTCCAGGGATTAGATTTGGATCTTTGGTCAATTATAAGTTGGCTGTAGATGTTTGGATTGATTTCTGGTGTTTCTATTCTGTTCCATTGGTCTATCCATCTGTTTCTGTACCAGTACCATGCTGTTTTGATAACAACTGCCCTGTAGTATGTCCTAAAATCAGGTATTGTGATGCCTCCGGCTTTGTTTTTGTTGTACAGGATTGCTTTGGCTATTCGAGGTCTTCTGTGTCTCCATATGAATTTCAGCATCATTTTTTCCAGATCTGAGAAGAAGGTCTTCGGGATCTTAATGGGTATTGCATTGAATGTATAAATTGCTTTTGGGAGAATAGACATTTTGATGATATTGATTCTTCCAATCCATGAGCATGGAAGATTTCTCCATTTTTTGGTATCCTCTTCTATTTCTTTCTGTAAGGTTTTGTAGTTTTCATCATAGAGATAATTAACATCTTTGGTAAAGTTTATTCCAAGGTATTTGATTGTTTTTGTAGCTATTGTGAATGGGATTGATCTTAGAAGTTC
The DNA here is from genome assembly GCF_033115175.1 of Lepus europaeus. Lineage (NCBI taxonomy): Eukaryota > Metazoa > Chordata > Mammalia > Lagomorpha > Leporidae > Lepus > Lepus europaeus. The sequence goes on from NW_026909478.1 coordinate 1,171,546, forward strand.
TTCCTCAGCCTTGGCATTGCCTGTGTATACAAAGGCTGTTGATTTTTGTGCACTGATTTTATATCCTGCTACTTTGCCAAACTCTTCGGTGAGTTCCAGCAGTCTCTTAGTAGAGTTCTTTGGGTCCCCTAAATAAAGAATCATATCATCTGCAAAGAGGGATAGTTTGAGTTCGTCCTTCCCGATTTGTATCCCTTTAATTTCTTTTTCTTGCCTAATAGCTCTGGCCAAAACTTCCAGAACTATATTGAATAGCAGTGGTGAGAGAGGGCATCCCTGTCTGGTACCAGATTTCAGTGGAAATGCTTCCAACTTTTCCCCATTCAATAGGATGTTGGCCGTGGGTTTTTCATATATTGCTTTGATTGTATTAAGGAATGTTCCTTCCATACCCAGTTTGCTTAGAGTTTTCATCATGAAAGGGTGTTGTATTTTATCAAATGATTTCTCTGCATCTATTGAGAGAATCATATGGTTTTTCTTCTGCAGTCTGTTAATGTAGTGTATTACGTTGATTGTTTTGCGAATGTTGAACCATCCCTGCATACCGGGGATGAATCCCACTTGGTCTGGGTGGATGATCTTTCTGATGTGTTGTTGCATTCTATTGGCCAGAATTTTATTGAGGATTTTTGCATCTATGTTCATCAGGGATATTGGTCTGTAATTCTCTTTCAATGTTGCATCTCTTTCTGGCTTAGGAATTAAGGTGATGGTGGCTTCATAGAAAGAATTTGGGAGGATTCCCTCTTTTTCGATTGCTCTGAATAGTTAGAGAAGAATTGGAGTTAGTTCTTCTCTAAATGTCTGGTAGAACTCAGCAGTGAATCCATCTGGCCCTGGGCTTTTCTTTGTTGGGAGGGCCTTTATTACTGTTTCAATTTCTGTGTCAGTTATTGGTCTGTTTAGGTTTTCTATGTCTTCCTGGCTCAATTTAGGGAGGTTGTATGTGTCCAAGAATCTGTCCATTTCTGATAGATTTCCCTGTTTGCTGGCATACAAGTCCTTGTAGTAATTTCTGATGATTCTTTTTATTTCTGTGGCGTCTGTTGTTACGTTTCCCATTTCATCTCTGATCCTATTGATTTGGGTCTTTTCTCTTCTTTTTTTAGTTAGTTGGGCCAATGGGGTGTCAATTTTGTTTATTTTTTCAAAAAACCAGCTCCTCGTTTGGCTGATTTTTTGTAATGTTTTTTTTGGATTCAATCCTGTTGATTTCTTCTCTGATTTTAATTATTTCTCTTCTCCTACTGGGTTTGGGTTTGGTTTGCTGCAGATTTTCTAGATCCTTGAGATGACTTGAAAGCTCATCTATTTGGTGCCTTTCCAATTTCTTGATGTAGGCACCTATTGATATAAACTTTCCTCTTAACACTGCTTTTGTTGTATCCCATAGGTTTTGGTATGTTGTGTTGTTATCCTCATTTACTTCCAGAAAATTTTTGATTTCTCTTTTAATTTCTTCTATGACCCATTGTTCATTCAGGAGCATGTTGTTCAATCTCCATGTGTTTGCACGTGCTCTAGGGATTCCTGAGTTGCCAATTTCCAATTTCATTCCTTTGTGGTCTGAGAAGCTGCATGGTATGATTCTAATTCTTTTGAATTAGCTGAGACTTGCTTTATGGCCTAGTATGTGGTCAATCCCAGAGAGGGTTCCATGTACTGCTGAGAAGAATGTAAAGTCCTTAGATGTAGGATGAAATGTTCTGTAGATATCTGTTAGATCCATTTGGGCTATAGTGTCATTTAAATCTACTGTCTCCTTGTTGAACTTCTGTCCTGTTGATCTGTCTATCTCTGAGAGTGGAGTATTGAAGTCCCCCAGTACTATTGTATTGGGGTCTAAGTCTCCCTTTAAGTCCCTTAACAAGTCTTTTAAATAAGCTGGTGCCCTGTAATTAGGTGCATATACGTTGATAATCATTATATCTTCCTGTTGAATGGATCCCTTAATCATTATATAGTGCCCCTCTTTGTCTCTCCTAACAGTTTTTGTGGTAAAGTTTATGTTGTCCAATATTAAGATGGCTACGCCCGCTCTCTTTTCATTTCTGTTGGCGTGGTATATATTTTTCCAGCCTTTCACTCTCAGCTTGTATGGATCATTGTTGGATAAATGGGTTTTGTGCTTGGAATCACTGACTGGTTGCCCATGGAGTCACCAGCTCTACACAATCATAATTTCTAGGGAGAAAGCTAGAGGAACTGCAACAAACAAAAGTGATATTTCTGTTTCTATAGATGACATTTTATGCACTTGCCTAATGAGAAGACTTTGCTTTTCTCCAAAACCATTTTTACTGTGATTTTCTCAGCCCATTATATCCGAATTCCACAACAGTTTGTCCGGATATGACTGGATGAAACCGGAAATATCCGGTTCTGTTTTGGCTAACTCAGTCCGAAATATTGCTACAGCCTCTGTGTTTGTGTATTCCTGATATTATCGATGGACTTTATTGATTTGAATTTTTTTATCAGGCAACATTTAATTTTGTGCTTGGAAACACTAATTGGTTCATAAAGGGAACACCAGCTCTACACATTCATATTTTCTAGGGAGAAAGCTAGAGGTACTGCGGCAAACAAGCATGATATTTCTGTTGGTAGCGATGACATTTTATGCACTTGCCTAACGAAAAGATGTTGCTTTTCTCCAAAACCATTTGTACTGTGATTTCCTCGGTCCATTGCATATGAATTCCACACCAGTTTGTCCGGATATGACTGGAAGAAAACAAAAATATCCAGTTGTGTTTTGGCTAACTCAATCCAAGATATTGATACAGCCTCTGTGTTTGTGTTTTCTGGGTATTATCAATGGACTTTATTGTTTTAATGTTTGTTTTCGGGGAACATTTTTTTTTGAGCTTGGATACAGTAATTGGTTCCACAAGGAGAAAACAGCTCCACACATTCGTTTTTCTAGGGAAAAAATAGAGGAACTGTGGCAAACAAACATGATATTTCTGTTTGTATAGATGACATTTAATGCACTTGCCTAACGAAAAGACTTTGCTTTTCCCCAAAACCATTTGTACTGTGATTTTCTCAGTCCATTGCATACGAATTCCACACCACTTTTTCTAGATATGACTGGATGAAACCGGAAATATCCGGTTGTGTTTTGGCTAACCCAATCTGAAGTATTGTGAAAGACTCTTTGTTTGTATTTTCTGGATATTATCGATGGACTTTATTGTTTTCAATGTTTTTTATCGGCGAACATTTTATTTTGACCTTGGATACAGTAATTGATTCCACCTGGGGACATCAGCTCTACATATTCGTATTTTGTAGTTACAAAGCTAGAGGAACTTCGGCAAACAAACATGATATTTCTGTTTGTATAGATGATATTTTATTCAGTTGCCTAACCAAAAGACTTTGCTTTTCTCCAAAACCATGTTTACTGTGATTTCTCGGTCCATTGCATACGCATTCCACACCAGTTTGTCCGGATATGACTGGATGGAACCGGAAATCTCCAGTTTTATTTTGGATAACTCAATCCCAGATATTGCTACAGCCTTTTTGTTTGTCTATTCCTGATATTATCCACGGATTTTATTGTTTTGAATGTTTGCTATCAGGGAACTTTTAATTTTGTGCTTGGAAGCAGTAAATGGTTCCAGATGGAGACACCAGCTCTACATATTCGTATTTTCTAGGGAGAAAGCTAGAGGAACTGCGGTAAACAAATATGATATTTCTGTTCGTATAGATGACATTTTATGCACTTGCCTAATGAAAAGACATTGCTTTTCTCCAAAACCATTTGTACTCTGATATTCTCGGTCCATTGCATATGAATTCCACACCAATTTATCCAGATATGACTGGATGAAAACAAAAATATCCAGTTGTGTTTTCGCTAACTCAATCCCAGATATTGTGACAGCCTCTGTGTTTGTGTTTTCTGGATATTATCGATGGACTTTATTGTATTGAACGTTATTATCAGGGAACATTACATTTTGTATCGTTGAAACACAAATTGGTTCATCAAGGGGACACCAGCTCCACACATTCATATTTTCTAGGGAGAAAGCTAGAGGAACTGTGACAAACCAACATGATATTTCTGTTTGTATAGATGACATTTTATGCACTTATCTAACGAAAAGACTTTGCTTTTCTCCAAAACCATTAGTACTGTGATTTTCTAGGTCCATTGCATACGAATTCCGCACCAGTTTGTCAGGATATGGGTGGATGAAACTGGAAATAACCGGTTTTGTTTGTCTAACTCAATCCGAAATATTGTGAAAGCCTCTGTGTTTATGATTTCCTGATATTATCCACGGAATTTATTGTTTTGGATGTTTTTTATCGGGGAACATTTAATTTTGTTCTTGGATACAGTAATTGGTTCCACATGGAGACACCAGCTCTACATATTCGTATTTTGTAGTTAGAAAGCTAGAGGAACTGCGGCAAACAAACATGATATTTCTGTTTGTGTAGATGACATTATATGCACTTGCCTAACGAAAAGACTTTCCTTCTCTCCAAAACCATTAGTACTGTGATTGTCTGTGCCCATTGCATATGAATTCCACACCAGTTAAACGGATATGACTGCATGAAACAGGAAATATCCGGTTATATTTGGCTAACTCAATCCGAAATATGATGAAAGACTCTTTGTTTGTGTTTTCCGGATATTATCAATGGACGTTATTGTTTTTAATGTTTTTTATCGGCGAATATTTTTTTTGAGCTTGGATACAGTAATTGGTTTCACATGGAGACACCAGCTCTACATATTGTTATTTTCTAGGGAGAAAGCTAGAGGAACTGTGGCAAACAAACATGATATTTCTGTTTGTATAGATGACATTTTATCCACTTGCCTAACGAAAAGACTTTCCTTTTCTCCAAAACCATTAGTACTGTGATTGTCTGGGTCCATTGCATATGAATTCCACACCAGTTCAACGGATATGACTGCATGAAACAGGAAATATCCGGTTATGTTTGGCTAACTCATTCCGAAATATGATGAAAGACTCTTTGTTTGTGTTTTCTGGATATTATCAATGGACGTTATTGTTTTTAATGTTTTTTTATCGGCGAATATTTTTTTTGAGCTTGGATACAGTAATTGGTTTCACATGGAGACACCAGCTCTACATATTGTTAATTTCTAGGGAGAAAGCTAGAGGAACTGTGGCAAACAAACATGATATTTCTGTTTGTATAGATGACATTTTATTCAGTTGCCTAACGAAAAGACTTTGCTTTTATCCACAACCATTGTACTGTGATTTTCTCGGTCCATTGCATATTAATTCCAAACCAGTTTGTCCGGTTATGACTGGATAGAACCGGAAATGTCTGGTTTTGTTTTGCCTAACTGAATCCCAGATATTGATACAGCCTTTGTGTTTGTGTATTCCTGATATTATCCACGGATTTTATTGTTTTGAATTTTTTTTATCAGGGAACATTTAATTTTGTGCTTGGAATCACGAATTGGTTCCATATGGAGACACCAGCTCTACACATCCGTATTTTCTAGGGAGAAAGCTAGACGAATTGTGGCAAACAAACATGATATTTCTGTTTCTATCGATGACATTTTATGCACTTGCCTAAGGAAATACGTTGCTTTTCTCCAAAAACATTTGTACGCTGATTTTCTCAGTCCTTTGCATATGAATTCCACACTAGTTTGTCCGGATATGACTGGATGAAAACAAAAATATCCAGTTGTGTTTTGGCTAACACAATCCCAGATATTGCTACAGCCTCTGTATTCGTGTTTTCTGAATATTATCGATGGACTTATTGTTTTAATGTTTGTTATTGGGGAACATTTTTTTTGAGCTTGGATACAGTAATTGGTTCCAAAAGGAGACACCAGCTCCACACATTCGTATTTTCTAGGGAGAAAGCTAGAGGATCTGCGATAAACAAACATGATATTTCTTTTTGTATAGATGACATTTTATGTACTTGCCTAACGAAAAGACTTTGCTTTTCCCCAAAACCATTTGTACTGTGATTTTCTCGATCCATTGCATACGAATTCCACAAAACTTTGTCCTGATATTACTGGATGAAACCAGAAATATCCTGTTTTGTTTGGCTACCTTAATCCTAATATTGTGAAAGCCTCTGTGTTTGTGTTTTCTGGATATTGTCAATGGACTTTATTGTTTTTAATGTTTTTTATCGGTGAATATTTTATTTTGAGCTTGGATACAGTAATTGGTTCCACACGGAGTCACCAGCTCTACACATTCGTATTTTCTAGGGACAAAGCTAGAGGAACTAAGGCAAACAAACATGATATTTCTGTTTCTATCGATGACATTTTATGCAGTTGCCTAACGAAATAGGTTGCTTTTCTCCAAAAACGTTTGTAAGCTGATTTTATCGGTCCTTTGCATGTGAATTCCACACCAGTTTGTCCGGATATGACTGGATGAAAACAAAAAAATATAAAGTTTTCTTTCGCTAACAATACCCAAAATATTGTGAAAGCCTCCTTGTTTGTGTTTTCCAGATATTATCCATGGTTTTTATTGTTTTAAATGTTTTTTATCGGGGAATATTTAATTTTGTCCTGGGACAGATTAATTAGTTCCACATGAAGACACCAGTTCTACATATTGGTATTTTCTAGGGAGAAAGCTAGAGGAACTGGGGCAAACAAACATTATATTTCTGCTTGTATCAATGACATTTCATGCACTTGCCTAACGAAAAGACGTTGCTTTTCTCCAAAACCATTTTTACTGTGATTTTCTTGTTCCATTGCATACGGATTCCACAGTAGTTTGTCCGGATATTACTGGATGAAACCGGAAATATCTGGTTTTGTTTTGGCTAACTCAATCCCAGATATTGTTACAGCCTCTGTGTTTGAGTTTTCTGGATATTGTCCACAGACTTTATTGCTTTGAATGTTTTTTATCAGGGAACATTTAATTTTGTGCTTGGAATCTCTAACTGTTCCACATGGAGACACCAGCTCTACACATTCGTATTTTTTAGGGAGAAAACTAGAGGTACTGTGGCAAACAAACATGATATTTCTGTTTTATAGATGATATTTTATGCACTTGCCTAACGTATAGACTTTGCTTTCCTCCATATCCATTTTTACTCTGATTTTCTTGGTCCATTGCATACAAACTCCACACCACGTTGTCCAGAAATGACTGGATGAAACCAGAAATATCCGGTTGTGTTTTGGCTAACTTAATCCGAAATATTGTGATAGCCTCTGTGTTTGTGTTTCCTGGATATTATCGATGGAGTTTATTGTTTTGAATGTTTTTATCAGGGAACATTTAATTTTGTACCATTGAAACACTAATTGGTACATCATGCGGACACCAGCCCTACACATTCGTATATTCTAGGGAGAAAGCTAGAGGAACTGCGGCAAACAAACATGATATTTCTGTTTGTATAGATGATATTTTATGCACTTGCCTAACGGAAAGCCTTTGCTTTTCTCCAAAACCATTTTTACAGTGATTTTCTGGGTCCACTGCTTCTGAATTCCAAACGAGTTTTTCCGGATATGACTGGATGAAACCGGAAATATCCGGTTTTGTTTTTGCTAACTAAATGTGAAATATTGTGAAAGTTTCTGTGTTTGTGTTTTCAGGATATTATCGATGGACTTTATTGTTTTGAATGTTTTTATCAGGGAACATTTAATTTTGTACCATAGAAACACTAATTGGTTCTTAATGGGGACACTAGCTCTACATATTCATATTTTCTAGGTGAAAGCTAGAGGAACTGCGGCAAACAAACATGATATTTCTGTTTGTATAGATGATAATTTATGCACTTGCCTAACGAAAGGCTTTGCTTTTTCCAAATCATTTTTACTGTGATTTGCTCGGTCCATTCCAATCGAATTCCCCACCAGTTTCTCCGGATATGACTGGATGAAGCCATAAATATCTCGTTTTGTTTTGGCTAACTCAAGCCCAGGTATTGCTACATCCTCTGTGTTTGTGTATTCCTGATACTATCCACGGACTTTATGTGTTGAATTTTTTTTTATCGGGGAACATTTAATTTTGTTCTTGGAAACACTAATTGGTCCCACATGGAGACACAAGCTCTACACATTCATATTTTCTAGGGAGAAAGCTAGAGGAACTGTGACAAACAAACATGATATTTCTGTTTTTATAGATGACATCTAGAGGAACTGTGGGAAACAAACATGATATTTCTGTTTGTATAGATGATAATTTATGCACTTGCCTAACGTAAGGCTTTGCATTTTCCAAATCATTTTTACTGTGATTTGCTTGGTCCATTCCATTCAAATTCCCCACCAGTTTCTCCGGATATGACTGGATGAAGCCGTAAATATCTCGTTTTTTTTTTGGCTAACTCAAGCCCAGATATTGCTACATCCTCTGTGTTTGTGTATTCCTGATACTATACACAGACTTTATGTTTTGAATTTTTTTTATCGGGGAACATTAAATTTTGGTCTTGGAAACACTAATTGGTTCCACATGGAGACACCCGTTCTACACATTCGTATTTTCTAGGGAGAAAGCTAGAGGAACTGCGACAAACAAACATGATATTTCTGTTTTTATAGATGACATCTAGAGGAACTACGGCAAACAAGCATGATATTTCTGTTTGTACTGATGACATTTTATGCACTTGCGTAAAGAAAAGACTTTGCTTTTCTCCAAAACAATTTTAAATGTGATTTTCTCGGTCCTTTGCATACGAATTCCACACAAGTTTTTCTAAATATGACTGGATATAACCGGAAATATCCGGTTCTGTTTTGGCTAACTCAATCCCAGAGATTGCTACAGCCGCTCTGTTTGTGTTTTTTGGATATTTTCACGGAATTTATAGTTTTGAATGTTTTTTTCGGGGAGCATTTTATTTTGAGCTTGGATACAGTAATTGGTTCCCCTTGGAGACTTCAGCTCTACATACTCATATTTTCTAGAAAGAAAGTAAGAGGAACTGCAGCAAACAAACATGATATTAATGTTTGTATAGATGACATTTTATGCACTTGCCTAACGAAAAAACTTTGCTTTTCTCCAAAACCATTATTACTGTGACTTTCTTGTTTCATTGCATACGAATTCCACATCAGTTTGTCCGGATATGACTGGATGAAACCGGAAATATCCGGTTGTGTTTTGGCTAACTCAATCCGAAATATTGTGAAAGAATCTGTGTTTGTGTTTTCTGGATATTATCCACAGACTATATAGTTTTGAATGTTTTTTATCAGGGAACATTTAACTTGGTGCTTGGAATCACTAATTGGTTCCTAATGGAGACACCAGCTCTAAACATTCGAATTTTCTAGGGAGAAAGCTAGATGAAGTGCGACAAACAAACTTGATATTTCGGTTTTATAGATGACATTTTATGCACTTGCCAAACAAGAAGACTTTGCTTTTCTCCAAAACCATTTTTACTGTGTTTTCGGGCCGTTGCATACACATTCCACACCATTTTGTCCAGATATGACTGAATGTAACCGCAAATATCCGGTTTTGTTTTTGCTAACTTATTCCCAAATATTGCTACAGCCTCTGTGTTTATGTTTTCTGGATATTATCAACGGACTTTATTTTTTTGAATGTTTTTTTATGAGGGAACATTTTATTTTTAGCTTGGATACAGTAATTGGTTCCCCGTGGAGAAACCAGCTGAACATATTCGTATTTTCTAGGGAGAAAGCTAGAGGAACTGTGGCAAACAAACATGATATATTTTTTTGTGTAGATGACATTTTATGCGCTTGCCTAACGAAAAGACTTTGCTTTTCTCCAAAACCATTTTTACTGTGATTTTCTCGGTCCATTGCATACGAATTCCGCACCACTTTTTCTGGATATGACTGGATGAAACCGGAAATATCCTGTTTTGTTTTGGCTAACTCAATCCCAGATATTGCTACAGCCTCTGTGTATGTTTATTCCTGATATTATCCATGGACTTTATTGTTTTGAATGTTTTTTATTGGAGAACATTTATTTTTGTGCTTGGAAACACTAATTGGTTCCACATGGAGACACCAGCTCTACAAATTACTATTTTCTAGGGAGAAAGCTAGAGGAACTGCGGCAAACAAACATGATATTTTTTTGTGTGTAGATGACATTTTATGCACTTGCCTAACGAAAAGACTTTGCTTTTTTCTAAAAGCATTTTTACTGTGATTTTCTTGGCCCATTGAATCCGAATTCCGCACTACTTTGTCCGGATATGACTGGATGAAACCGGATATATCCGGTTTTCTTTTGGCTAACTCAATCCCAGATATTGCTACAGCCTCCGTGCAAGTCTATTCCTGCTGTTATCCACGAACTTTACTGTTTTGAATCTTTTTTATCAGGGAACATTTAATTTTGTGCTTAGAATCACCAATTGGTTCCACATGGCAATGCCAGCACTGCACATTCGTATTTTCTATAGAGAAAGCTAGAGGAACTGCTGCAAACAAACATGATATTTCTATTTGCATGGATGACATTTTATTCACTGTCTGAAGAAAAGACTTTTCTTTACTCCAAAACCATTTTTACTGTGATTTCCACAGTACATTGCACAGGAATTCCACACAAGTTTGTCCAGATATGACTGGATGAAAACGGAAATATCCAGTTTTATTTTGGCTAACTCAATCCCAGATATTGCTACAGCCTTTGTGTTTGTGTATTCCTGATATTATCCACGGGATTTATTATTTTGAATGTTTTTTATCGGAGAACATTTTATTTTGAGCTTAGATACAGTAATTTGCTCCACCTGGACTCACCAGCTCTATATATTCGTATTCTCTAGGGAGAAAGCTAGAGGAACTGCGGCAAACAAACATGATACTTCTGTTTGTATCGATGACATATTAGGCAGTTGCCTAATGAAAAGACTTTGCTTTTCTCCAAAACCATTTTTACTGTGATTTTCTCAGTCCATTACATACGAAATCCACACCAGTTTGTCCGGATATGACTGGATGAAAACAGAAATATCCGTTTGGGTTTTGGCTAACTCAATCCGAAATATTGTGAAAGCATCTGTGTTTGTGTTTTCTGGATATTATCGAAGGACTTTAGTGTTTTGAATGTTTTTATCAGGGAACAGTTAATTTTGTGCCATTTAAGCACTAATTGGTTCATCATGGGGACACCAGCTCTACACATTCGTATTTTCTAGCGAGAAAGCTACAGGAACTGCGGCAAACAAACATGATATTTCTGTTTGTAAAGATGACTTTTTATGCACTAGCCTAACGAAAAGATTTTGCTTTTCTCCAAAACCATTTTTACTGTGATTTTCACGGTCCATTGCATATGAATTCCACACCAGTTTGTCCGGATATGACTGGATGAAACCGGAAATATTTGGTTATTTTTGCTAACTCAATCCCATATATAGATAGAGCCTCTGTTTTTGTGTTTTCTGATATTATCAACAGACTTTAATTTTTTGAATGTTTTTTATTGGGGAACATTTTATTTTGAGCTTGGATACAGTAATTGGTTCCGCATGGAAACACCAGCTGAACATATTCGTATTTTCTAGGGAGAAAGCTAGAGGAACAGCGGCAGACTAAAATGATATATTTTTTTTTGTATAGATGAGATTTTATGCACTTGCCTAACGAAAAGACTTTGCTTTTCACCAAAACCATTTTTACTGTAATTTTCTTGGTCCATTGCATACGAATTCCACAGCAGATTGTCCGGATAAGACTGGATGAAATGGGAAATAGCCGGTTGTGTTTTGGCTAAGTAAATCCGAAATATTGTGAAAGCCTCTGTGTTTGTGTTTTCTGGATATTAAAGATGGACTTTCTTGTTATGAATATTTTTATCACAGAACATTTAATTTTGTACCATTGAAACACTAATTGGTTCATCATGGGGACACCAGCTCTACACATTCGTATTTTCTAGGGAGAAAGCTAGAGGAGCTGTGGCAAACAAACATGATATTTCTGTTTGTATAGATGACAATTTATGCACTTGCCTAACGAAAAGACTTTCCTTTTCTCCAAAACCATTTTTACTGTGATTTTCTCGGTCCATTGCATACGAATTCCGCACCAGTTTACCGGACATGACTGGATGAAACCGGAAATAACCGGTTTTGTTTTGGCTATCTCAATCCCAGATATTGCTACAGCCTCTGTGTTTGTGTATTCCTAATATTATCCATGGACTTCATTGTTTTGAATATTTTTTATAAGGTAAAATTTAATTTTGAGCTTCGAATCACCAATTGGTTCCACATGGATACACCAGCTCTACACATTCGTGTTTTATAGGGAGAAAGGTAGAAGAATTGTGGCAAACAAACATGATATTTCTGTTTGTATGGATGACATTTTATGCACTTGCCTAACGAAAAGACATTGCTTTTCTCGAAAACCATTTTTACTGTAATTTTCTCGGTCCATTGCATATGCATTCCACACCAGTTTACCGGATATGACTGGATGTAACCAGAAATATCCAGTTTTGTTTTGGCTAACTCAATCCCAGATATTGCTACAGCCGCTGTGTTTGTGTATTCCTGATATTATCCCAGGACTGTATTGTTTTGAATGTTTTTAATCCGGGAATATTTGATTTTCTCCTTTGAATCATTAATTGGTTCCACATGGAGACTCCTTGTCTACACATCCTTATTTTCTAGAGAGAAAGCTAGAGGAGCTGTGGCAAACAAACATGATACTTCTGTTTGTATAGATGACATTTTATGCACTTGCCTAATGAAAAGACATTGCTTTTCTCCAAAACCATTTTTACAGTGATTTTCTTGGTCCATTGCATCCGAATTCCAAACGACTTTGTCTGTATTTGAGTGAATAAAAAAAGAAATATCCATTTGTTCTGTCGCTAACTCAATGCGAAATATTGTGAATCATTCTGTATTGTGTTTTCTGGATATGATCGATGGACTTTGTTTTTTTGAATGTTTTTATCAAGGGAACATTTAATTTTGTACCCTAGAAATACTAATTGGTTCATCATGGGGACACCAGCTCTACATATTCGTATTTTCTAGGGAGAAAGCGAGAGGTACTGCAACAAACAAACATGATATTTCTGTTTGTATCGATGACATTTTGTGCACTTGCCTCTCGAAAAGACTTTGCTTCTCTCCACAGAATTTTTACTGTGATTTTCTCGTTCCATTTCATACGAATTCCACACCAGTTTGTCCAGATATGACTGGATGAAAGCGGAAATATCCGGTTTTGTTATGGCTAACTCAATCCCAGATATTGCTACAACATCTGTGTTTGTGTATTCCCGATTTTATCCATGGACTTTATTGTTTTGAGTGTTTTTATCAGGGAACGTTTCATTTTGTGCCATTTAAACACTAATTGGTTCATCATGGGGACACCAGCTCCACACATTTGTATTTTCTAGGGAGAAAGCTCGAGGAACTACGGAAAACAAACATGATATTTCTGTTTGTATCGATGACATTTTATGCACTTGCCTTACGAAAAGACTTTGCTTTTCTCTAAAACCATTTTTACTGTGATTTTCTCGGTCCATTGCATACGAATTCTGCTCCACTTTGCCCGGATATGACTGGATGAAACCGGAAATATCTGGTTTTGTTTTGGCTAACTCAATCCCAGATATTGCTACATACTACGTGTTTGTGTATTACTGATATTATCCATGGACTTTATTGTTTTGAATGTTTTTAATCAGGGAACATTTAATTTAGTGCTTGGAAACACTAATTGGTTAAACCGGAGACACCAGCTCTACACATTCGTATTTTCTGGGGAGAAAGCTAGAGGAACAGCGGCAAACAAAGATGATATTTCTGTTTGTATACATGACATTTTATGCACTTGCCTAACGAAAAGACATTGCTTTTCTCCATAACCATTTTTACTGGGATTTCCTCTGTCCATTCCATACGAATTCCAAAGGATTTTTCCGGATATGACTGGATGAAACCAGAAATATCTGGTTGTGCTTTGGCTAACTCAATCCGAAATATTGTGAAAGCCTCTGTGTTTGTGTTTTCTGGATATTAAAGATGGACTTTCTTGTTATGAATGTTTTTATCAGGGAACATTTCGTTTTGTACCATTGAAACACTAATTGGTTCATCATGGGGACACCGGCTCTACACATTCGTATTTTCTAGGGAGAAAGCTAGAGGAACTGCAGCAAACAAACATGATATTTCTGTTTGTATAGATGACAATTTATGCACTTACCTAACAAAAAGACTTTGCTTTTCTCCATAACCATTTTTACTGTAATTTTCTCGGTCCATTGCATACGAATTCCACAGCAGATTTTCCGGATAAGACTGGATGAAACCGGAAATTCCAGTTGTGTTTTCACTAACTCAATCCCAGATATTGCTACAGCCTCTGTGTTTGTGTATTCCTGATATTACCCACGGACTTTATTCTTTTGAATGTTTTTTATCAGGGAACATTAAATTTTGTGCTTGGAATCACTAATAGATTCCACATGGAGACACCAGCTCTACACATTCGTATTTTTTAGGGAGAAAGGTAGAAGAACTGTGGCAAGCAAACATGATATTTCTGTTTGTATACATGACATTTTATGCACTTGCCTAACGAAAAGACATTGCTTTTCTCCAAAACCATTTTTACAGTGATTTTCTCAGCCCATTGAATCTGAATTCCACAGCAGTTCACCAGATATGACTGGATTAAACTGGAAATATCCGGTTTTGTTTTGGCTATCAATCCCAGATATTGTTACAGCCTCTGTATTTGTGTTTTCCAGATATTATCCACAGACTTTATTGCTTTGAATGTTTTTTGAATCAGGGAACATTTAATTTTGAGCCTATATACACCAATTGGTTTCACATGGAGTCATTAGCTCTACATATGGTATTTTCCAGAGAGAAAGCAGGAGGAACTGCTGCAAACAAACATGATGTTTCTGTTTGTATCGATGATATTTTATGCACTTGCCTAAAGAAAAGACTTTGATTTTCTGCAAACAAATTTTACAGTGATTTTATCGGTCCATTGCATCCGAATTCGAAATGACTTTTTCTGGATATGTCTGGATGAAACCGGAAATATCCAGTTGTGTTTTGGCTAACTCAATCTGAAATATTGTGAAAACCTCTGTGTTTGTGTTTTCTGGATGTTATCGATAGACTTTATTGTTTTGAATGTTTTTTATCAGGGAACATTTAATTTTGTACCGTTGAAACACTAATTGGTTCATCATGGGGACAAGAGCTCTACAAATTCGTATTTTCTAGGGAGAAAGCTAGAGGAAGTGCGACAAACAAACATGATCTTTCTGTTTGTATAGATGACATTTAATGCACTTGCCTAAAGAAAAGACTTTCATTTTCTCCAAAACCATTTTTACCGTGATTTTCTCAGTCCATTGCATATGAATTACATCCCAGTTTGTCCGGATATGACTGGATGAAACCGGAAATATCCTGTTTTGTTTTGGCTAACTCAATCCCAAATATTGCTTCAGCCTCTGTGTTTGTGTATTCCTGATATTATCTACGGATATTATTGTTTTGAATATTTTTATCAGGGAACATTTAATTTTGTACCGTTGAAACACTAATTGGTTCATCATGGGGACACCAGCTCTACACATTCGTATTTTCTAGGGAGAAAGCTAGAGGAACTGCCGCAAACAACCATGATATTTCTGTTTGTATCAATGATATTTTGGCACTTGCCTAACGAAAAGAATTTCCTTTTCTCCAAAACCATTAGTACTGTGATTTTTCTCGGCACATTGCATACGAATTCCACACCACTTTGTCCGATATGACTGTATGTACCCAGAAATATCAGGTTATATTTTGGCTAACTCAATCCGAAATATTGTGAAAGCCTCTGTGTGTTTTCTGGATATTATCGATGGACTTTATTCTTTTGAATGTTTTTATCAGAGAACATTTAATTTAGTACCGTTGAAACACTAATTGGTTCATTATGGGGACACCGGCTCTACACATTCGTATTTTATAGCGAGAAAACTAGAGGTACTGCTGCAAACCAACATGATATTTCTGTTTGTATAGATGACATTTAATGCACTTGCCTAATGAAAAGACTTTGCTTTTCTCCAAAACCTTTTTTACTGTGATTTTCTCGGTCTATTACATACGAATTCCACACCAGCCTGTCTGGATATGACTGGATGAAACCGGAAATATTTTTTTTTTTTTTTTTTTTTTTTTTTTTTTTTTTTTTTTTGCTAACTCAATCCCAAATATTGCTACAGGCTCTGTGTTTGTGTTTTCTGTATATTAACAACGGACTTTATTTTTTTGAATGTTTTCTATGAGGGAACAATTTATTTTGAACTTGGATACAGTAATTGGTTCCACATGGAGACACCAGCTCTACATATTCGTATTTTCTAGGGAGAAAGCTAGAGGAACTGTGACAAACAAATATGATATTTCTGTTTGTATAAATGACATTTTATGCACTTGCCTAACGAAAAGACTTTGCTTTTCTCCAAATCCATTTTTACTTTGATTTTCTCGGTCAATTGCATACGAATTCCCCAGCCGTTTATCGGATATCACTGGATGAAACCGGAAATATCCGGTTGTGTTTTGGCTAACTCAATCTGAAATATTGTGAAAGCCTCTGTGTTTGTGTTTTCTGGATGTTATCGATAGACTTTATTGTTTTCAATATTTTTATCAGGGAACATTTAATTTTGTACCGTTGAAAAACTAATTGGTTCATCATGGGGACACCGGCTCTACGCATTCGTATTTTCTAGCGAGAAAGCTAGAGGTACTGCGGCAAACAAACATGATATTTCTGTTTGTATAGATGACATTTAATGCACTTGCCTAATGAAAAGACTTTCATTTTCTCCAAAACCATTTTTACTCTGATTTTCTAGGTCCATTGCATACAAATTTCACACCAATCTGTCCTGATATGACTGGATGAAACCGGAAATATTTGTTTTTTGTTGTTGGTTTTTTTTTTTTTTTTTTTGGCTAACTCAATCCCAAATATTGCTACAGGCTCTTTGTGTGTTTTCTGGATATTATCAACGGACTTTATTTTTTGAATGTTTTTTATCAGGTAACATTTTATTTTGAACTTGGATACAGTTACTGGTTCCACATGGAGACACCAGCTCTACATATTCATATTTTCTAGGGAGAAAGCTAGAGGAACTGCGACTAACAAACATGACATTTCTGTTTGTATAGATGACATTTTATGCACTTGTCTAAGGAAAAGACTTTGCTGTTCTCCAAACGATTTTTACTTTGATTTTCTTGTTCCATTGCATACGAATTCCACACCAGTTTGTCCAGATATGACTGCATGAAATCATAAATATCAAGTTTTGTTTTAATAACTCAATCCCAGACATTGCTACAGACTCTGTGTTTGTGTTTTTCGGATATTATCAACAACGTTATTGTTCCGAATGTTTTTTTTCAGGGAACATTTAATTTTGTACTTGGAAACACTAAATGGTTCCACATGGAGACACCAGCTCTACATATTCGTATTTTCTAGGGAGAAAGCTAGAGGAACTGCTGGAAACAAACATGATATGTCTGTTTGTATCAATGACATTTTAAGCACTTGCCTAACGAAAAGACTTTGCTTTTCTCCAAAACCATTTTTACTGTGATTTTCTCGGTCAATTGCATATGAATTCCACACCAGTTTATCGGATATGACAGGATGAAACCGGAAATATCCGGTTGTGTTTTGGCTAACTCAATCTGAAATATTGTGAAAGTCTCTGTGTTTGTGTTTTCTGGATGTTATCAATTGACTTTATTGTTTTAAATATTTTTATCAGGGAACATTTAATTTTGTACCGTTGAAACACTAATTGGTTCATCATGGGAACACCAGCTCTAAACATTCGTATTTTCTAGGGAGAAAGCTAGGGGAACTGCGGCAAATAAACATGATATTTCTGTTTCTGTCGTTGATATTTTATGCACTTTCCTAACAAAAAGACTTTGCTTTTCTCCAAACCATTTTTACTCTGATTTTCTCAGCCCATTGTATATGAATTCCACACCACTTTGTCTGGATATGACTGGAGGAAACCAGAAATATCCGGTTGTGTTTTGGCTAACTCAATCCTAGATATTGCTACAGGCTCTGTGTTTGTGTATTCCTGATTTTATCAACTGAATTTATTGTTTTCAACTTTTTTTTAACGGGGAACATTTAATTTTGTTCATGGAAACACTAATTGATTCCACATGGAGACAACAGTTCTGCACATTCGTATTTTCTAGGGAGAAAGCTAGAGGAACTGCGGCAAAAAAACATGATATTTCTGTTTGTCCAGATGACATTCTATGCACTTGCCTAACAAAAAGACTTTGCTTTTCTCCAAAACCATTTTTACTGTGATTTTCTCGGTCAATTGCATATGAATTCCATAGCAGTATATCGGATATGACTGGATGAAACCGGAAATATCCGGTGTGTTTTGGTTAACTGAATCGCAGATATTGCTAAAGGCTCTGTGTATGTGTATTGCTTATATTATCAACAGACTTTATTGTTTTGAATGTTTTTATCAGGGAACATTTAATTTTATGGTTGGAATCACTAATTGGTTCCACATGGGGACAGGAGCTCTACACATTCGTATTTTCTAGGGAGAAAGCTAGAGGAACTGCGGCAAACAAACATGATATTTCTGTTTGTATAGATGACATTTTATTCACTTGACTAAGGAAAGACTTTGGTTTTCTCCAAAACCATTTTTACTGTGATTTTCTTGTTCCATTCATACGAATTCCACACCAGTTTGTCCGGATATGACTGGATGAAATCAGAAATATCACGTTTTAATTTTAATAACTCAATCCCAGACATTGCTACAGACTCTGTGTTTGTGTTTTTCGGATATTATCAACAGACTTTATTGTTTCGAATGTTTTTTTTTCAGGGAACATTTAATTTTGTACTTGGAAACACTAAATGGTTCCACATGGAGACACCAGCTCTACATATTTGTATTTTCTAGGGAGAAAGCTAGAGTAACTGCAGCAAACAAACATGATATGTCTGTTTGTATCAATGACATTTTAAGCACTTGCCTAACGAAAAGACTTTGCTTTTCTCCAAAACCATTTTTACTGTGATTTTCTCGGTCCATTGCATACGAATTCCACACCACTTTTTCTGCATATGACTGGATGAAACCAGAAATATCCGGTTTTGTTTTGGCTAACTCAATGGGAAATATTGTGAAAGCCTCAGTGTTTGTGTTTTCTGGATATTATCGATGGACTTTATTGTTTTGAATGTTTGTATCAGGGAACATTTAATTTTGTACTGTTGAAACACTAATTGCTTCATCATGGGGACACCAGCTCTACAGATTCGGATTTTCTAGGGAGAAAGCTTAGAGGAACTGCGGCAAACAAACATGATATTTCTGTTTGTGCAGATGATATTTTGTGCACTTGCCTAGCGACAAGACTTTGCTTTTCTCCAAAATCATTTTTACTGTGATGTTCTCGGTCCATTGCATACGAATTCCACACCAGTTTGTACAGATATGACTGGATGAAACCGGAAATATCCGGTTTTTTTTGGCTAACTCAATGCGAAATATTGCCTCAGCCTCTGTGTTTGTGTATTCCTGATATTATCAACTGACTTTATTTTTTTCAATTTTTTAATAGGGAATATTTAATTTTGTTCCTGGAAACACTAATTGGTTCCACTTGGAGACACCAGCTCTACACATTCCTATTTTCTATGTATTAATCTAGAGGAACTGCAGCAAACAAACATGATATTTCTGTTTGTATAGATGACATTTTATGCAATTGCCTAACGAAAAGACTTTGCTTTTCTCCAAAACCATTTTTACTGTGATTTTCTCGGTCCATTGCATACGAATTCCACACAAGTTAGTCCGGATATGTCTGGATGAAATCGGAAATATCCGGTTTTGTTTTGGCTAACACAATCCCAGATATTGCTACAGTCTCTGTGTATGTGTATTCCTGTTATTATCCACGGAATTTATTGTTTTGAATGTTTTTTTAAGGGGACATTTTATTTTGATCTTGGAATCACTAATTGGTTCCACATGGAGACACCAGCTCTACACATTCGTATTTTCTAGGGAGAAAGCTAGAGGAACTGCGGGAAACAAACATAATATTTCTGTTTGTATAGATGACATTGTATGCACTTGCCTAACGAAAAGACTTTGCTTTTCTCCAAAACCATTTTTACTGTGATTTTCTAAGTCCATTGCATACGAATTCCACACCAGTTTGTCCGGACATGACTGGATGAAACCTGAAATATCTGGTTTTGTTTTGGCTAACTCAATCCCAGATATTGCTACAACCTCTGTGTTTGTGTATTCCTGATATTATCCACGGATTTTATTGTTTTGAATGTTTTTTATCGGGGAATATTTTATGTTGAGCTTGGATACAGTAATTGGTTCTACAAGGAGACACCAGCTGAACATATTCGTATTTTCTAGGGAGAGAGAGGAGCTGCGACAAAGAAACATGATATTTCTGTTTGTATAGACGACATTTTATGCACGTGCCTAATGAAAAGACTTTGGTTTTCTCCAAAACCATTTTTACTGTGATTTTCTCGGTCCATTGCATATGAATTCCACACCAGTTTGTCCAGATATCACTGGATGCAAACAGAAGTATCCGGTTGTGTTTTGTCTAACTCATCCGAAATATTGTGAAAGACTCTGTGTTTGCGCTTTCTGGATATTATCGATTTACTTTATTGTTTTGAATGTTTTTATCAGCGAACATTTAATTTTGTACCATTGAAACACTAATTGGTTCATCATCTCTACACATTCCTAATTTCTAGGGAGAAAGCTAGAGGAACTGCGGCAAACAAACATGATATTTCTGTTTGTACAGATGACATTTTATGCACCTGCCTAACGAAAAGACGTTGCTTTTCTCCAAAACCATTTTTACTGTGATTTTCTCAGTCCATTGCATACGAATTCCACACCAGTTTGTCTGGGTATGACTGGATGAAACCAGAAATATCCGGTTGTGTTTTGGCTAACTCAATCCCAGATATTGTCACCACATCTGTTTTTGAGTTTTCTGGATATTGTCCACGTACTTTATTGTTTTGAATGTTTTTTATCAGGGAACATTTAATTTTTTGCTTGGAATCACTAATTGCTTCCACATGGAGACACCAACTCTACACATTCGTATATTCTAGGGAGAAAGCTAGAGGAACTGCGGCAAACAAACATGATATTTCTGTTTGCATAGATGACACTTTATGCATTTCCCTAACGAAAAGACTTTGCTTTTCCCTAAAACCATTTGTACTGTGATTTTCTCTGTCCATTGCATACGAATTCCACACCACTTTGTACAGATATGACTGGATGAAACGAGAAATATCCGGTTGTGTTTTGGCCTACTCAATCCGAAATATTGTGAAAGACTCCTTGTTTGTGTTTTGCGAATATTATGCATGGTTTTTATTGTTTTGAATGTTTTTTATCGGGGAACATTTCATTTTGTGCTTGGACACAGTAATTGGTTCCACATGGAGACACCAGCTCTACACTTTCGTATTTTCTTGGTAGAATGCTAGAAGACATGCGGCAAACAAACATGATATTTCTGTTTGTATCGATGACATTTTATGCATTTGCCTAACGAAAAGACTTTCCTTTTCTACAAAACCATTTTCAATGTGATTTTCTCGGTCCAGTGCATACGAATTGCACATCAGTTTGTCCGGATGTGACTGGATGAAACCGGAAATATCTGGTGTTGTTTGGTTAACTCAATCAGAAATATTGTGAAATCATCTGTATTTCTATTTTCCGGATATTATCCACTGTTTTTATTGTTTTGAATGTTTTATATCGGGGAATATTTAATTTTGTGCTTCGACACAGTATTGGTTCCACATCGAGACACCAGCTCTACATATTTGTATTTTCTAGGGAGAAAGCTAGAGGAACTGCGAAAAACATGATATTACTGTTTCTATCAATGACATTTTATGCACTTGCTTAACGAAAAGACATTGCTTTTCTCCAAAACCATTTTTACTGTGATTTTCTTGTTCCATTGCATACGGATTCCACACTATTTTGTCCGGTATGACTGAATGAAACCAGAAATATCCGGTTGTTCTTTGGTTAACTCAATGCGAAATATTGTAAAAGCCTCTGTGTTTGTGTTTTCTGGATATGATCGATGGACTTTATTGTTTTGAATGTTTTTATCAGGGAACATTTAATTTTGTACCATAGAATCACTAATTGGTTCATCATGGGGACACCAGCTCTACACATTCGTATTTTCTAGGAAGAAAGCCAGAGGAACTGTGGCAAACAAACATGATATTTCTGTTTCTATCAATGACATTTTAACCACTTTCCTAATGAAAAGACTTTGCTTTTCTCCAAAACCATTTTTACGGTGATTTTCTCGGTCCATTGCATCTGAATTCCACAACAGTTTGTCCAGATATGACTGTATGAAACCGCAAATATCTGGTTTTGTTTTGGCTAACTCAATCTGAGATATTGCTACAACCTCTGTGTTTGTGTATCCTGATATTATCCATGGACTTTATTGTTTTAAATGTTTTTTTCTTATTGGGGAACATTTAATTTTGAGCTTATATGCACTAATTGGTTTCACATGGAGACACCATTTCTACATATTTGTATTTTCTAGGGAGAAACCCGGAGGAACTGCGGCAAACAAACATGATGTTTCTGTTTGTATCCATGAAATTTTATGCACTTGCCTACCGAAAAGACTTTGGTTTTCTCCAAACAATTTTTACAGTGATTTTTCGGTCCATTGCATCTGAATTCGCAACGACTTTTTCTGGATATGACTGGATGAAACAAGAAATATCCGGTTGTGTTTTCGCTAACTCAACCCGAAATATTGTGAAAGATTCTGTGTTTGTATTTTCTGGATATTATGGATGGACTTTATTGTTTTGAATGTTTTATCAGGGAACATTTAATTTTGTACCCTAGAAACACTAATTGGTTAATCATGGGGACACCAGCTCTACACATTCGTATTTTCTCAGGAGAAAGCTAGAGGAACTGCGGCAAACAAACATGATATTTCTGTTTGTATAGATGATATTTTATGCACTTACCTAAAGAAAACAATTTGCTTCTCTCCAAACTATTTTTACTGTGATTTTCTCGGTTCATTGCATACGAATTCCACACCAGTTTTTCCAGATATGACTGGATGAAACCGGAAATATCTGGTTTTGTTTTGGCTAACTCAATCCCAGATATTGCTACAGCTTCTGTGTTTGTGTATTCCTGATATTATCCATGGACTTCATTGTTTTCAATTTTTTTATCAGGGAACTTTTAATTTTTTTCTTGGAAACATTAAGTGGTTCCACATGGAGACAAGAGCTCTACACATTCGTATTTTCTAGGGAGATAGCTTGAGGAACTGCGACAAATAAACATGATATTCCTGTTTGTATAGATGACATTTTATGCAGTTGCAGAACGAAAAGACTTTGTTTTTCTCCAAAACCATTTTTACTGTGATTTTCCCGGTCCATTGCATCTGAATTCCATACTACTTTGTCTGGTATGACTGGATGAAACCAAAAATATCCGGTGGTTCTTTGGTTAACTCAATGCGAATTATTGTAAAAGCCTCTGTATTTGTGTTTTCGGGATATTATCGATGGACTTTATTGTTCTGAATGTTTTTATCAGGGAACATTTAATTTTGTACCGTACAAACACTAATTGGTTCATCATGAGGACACCAGCTCTACACATTCGTATTTTCTAGAGAGAAAGCTAGAGGTACTGTGGCAAACAAACATGATATTTCTGTTTGTATAGATGACATTTTATGCACTTGCCACACGAAAAGACTCTGCTTTTATCCAAAACCTTTTTTACTATGATTTTCTCGATACCCTGCATACGAATTCCACACCAGTTTGTCAGTATATGACTGGATGAAACCAGAAATATCTGGTTCTCTTTTGGCTACCTCAATCCAAAATATTGTAAAAGCCTCTGTATTTGTGTTTTCGGGATATGATCGATGGACTTTATTGTTTTGAATATTTTTATCAGGGAACATTTAATTTTATACCGTAGAAACACTAATTGGTTCCACATGGGGAAACCAGCTCCACACATTCGTATTTTCTTGGGAGAAAGCTAGAAGAACTGCGGCAAAGAAGCATGATATTTCTGTTTCTATCAATGGCATTTTAAGCACTTTCCTAATGAAAAGACTTTGCTGCTCTCCAATCAATTTTAAGGTCATTTTCTCGGTCCATTGCATACGAATTCCACACCAGTTTGTCCAGATATGACTGGATGAAACCAGAAATATCTGGTTGTGTTTTGGCTAACTCAATCCCATATATGCTACAAAGTCTGTGTTTGTGTATTCCTGATATTATCCATGGACTTTATTGTTTTGAATGTTTTTTATCACGGAACATTTAATTTTGTTCTGGGAACACTAATTTGTTCCACATGGAGACACCAGCTCCACACATTCGTATTTTCTAGGGAGAAAGATAGAGGATCTGTGGCAAACAAGCATGATATTTCTGTTTGTATCGATGAAATTTTATGCACTTGCCTAACGAAAAGATTTTGCTTTTGTCCAAACCATTTTTAATGTGATTTTCTTGGTCCATTGCATACGAATTCTACACCAGTTGGTCCGGATATGACTGGATGAAACCAGAAATATCCGGTTTTGTTTTGGCTAACTCAATTAGAAATATTGTGAAACCCTCAGTGTTTGTGTATTCCTGATATTGTCCATGGACTTTATTGTTTTGAATGTATTTATCAGGGAACATTTCAATTTATACCGTGGAAACACTAATTGGTTCATCATGGGGACACCAGCTCTACACATTCGTATTTTCTAGGGAGAAAGCTAGAGGAACTGTGGCAAAGAAACATGACATTTCTTTTTGTATAAATGACATTTTATGCGCTTGCCTAACAAGAAGACTTTGCTTTTCCCAAAACCATGTTAAACTGTTATTTTATCGGTCCATTGCATACGAATTCCACAGAAGTTTGTCCAGATATGACTGGATGGAACCCGAAATATTCGGTTTTCTTTTGGCTAACTCAATCTGAAATATTGTGAAAATCTCTGTGTTTGTGTTTTCTGGATATTATCAACGGACTTTATTGTTTTGAATGTTTTATATCGGGGAACTGTTAATTTTGAGCTTAGATAAACTAATTGGTTCCACTTGGAGACACCAACTCTACATATTTGTATTTTCTAGGAGGAAAGCTAGAGGAACTTCCACAAACAAACATGATATTTCTGTTTGTATCAATGACATTTTATGCACTTGCCTAACGAAACGACTTTGTTTTTCCCCAAAACCATTTTTATGTGATTTTATCGGTCCATTGCATACCAATTCCACACAAGTTTGTCCGGATATGACTGGATGAAACCGGAAATATCCCGTTTTTTGTTTTTTGTTTTTTTGCTAACTCAATCCCAAATATTGTGAAAGCCTCAGTGTTTGTGTTTTCTGGATTTTATCGATGGACTTTATTGTTTTGAATGATTTTATAAGGGAATATTTCATTTTGTACCGTAGAAACATTAATTGCTTCATCATGGGGATACCAGCTCTACACCTTCGTATTTTCTAGGGAGAAAGCTAGAGGAACTGAGGCAAACAAACATGATATTTCTGTTTGTATCGATCACATTTTATGCACTTGCCTATCGAAACGACTTTGCTTTTCTCCGAACCATTTTTACTGTGATTTTCTCGGTCCAGTGCATACGAATTCCACAACAGTTTGTCTGGATATGACTGGGTGAAACCAGAAATATCCGGTTTTGTGTTGGCTAACACAATCCCGGATATTGCTACAGCCTCTGTGTTTGTGCATTCCTGATATTATCCACGGACTTTACAGTTTCGAATGATTTTTATCAGGGAACATTTAATTTTGCTCTTGGAAACATTAATTGGTTCCGCATGGACACACCAGCTCTGCACATTCGTATTTTCTAGGGAGAAAGCTAGAGGAACTACAACAAACATGATATTTCTGTTTTTATAGATGGCATTTTATGCATTGCCTAATGAAAAGCCTTTGCGTTTCTCCAAAACCGTTTTTACTGTGATTTTCTTGGTGCATTGCATAAGAATTCCACACCAGTTTGTCCGGATATGACTGGATCAAACCGGAAATATCCGGTTGTGTTATGGCTAACTCAATCCGAAATACTGTAAAAGCCTCTGTATTTGTGTTTTCTGGATTTTGTCGATGGACTTTATAGTTTAGAATGCTTTTTATCAGGAACATTTAATTTTGTGCTTGGAATCACTGATTGGTTCGACATGGAGACAACAGCTCTACACAATCGTATTTTCTAGGGAGAAAGCTTCTGGAACTGTGGGAAACAAACATGATATTTCTGTTTGTATAGATGACATTTTATGCCCTTGCCTAATGAAAAGACTTTGCTTTTCTCCAGAACCATTTTTACAGTGATTTTCTCGGTCCATTGCATACGAATTCCACACCAGTTTGTCCGGATATGACTGGATGAAACCAGAAATATCCTGTTCTGTTTTGGCTAACTCAATCCGAGATATTGCTACAGCCTCTGTGTTTGTGTTTTCTGGATATTATCGATGGACTTTATTGTTTTGCATGTTTTAATCAGGGAACATTTCATTTTGTACCGTTGAAACACTAATTGGTTCATCATGGGGACACCAGCTCTACATATTTATATTTTCTAGGGAGAAAGCCAGAGGAACTGCAGCAAACGTGATATTTCTGTTTGTATCTATGACATTCTATGCACTTGCCTAACGAAAATTCTTTGATATTATTTTTTTTCTCTTGTGATAAGATTTATTTTTCACTTGTTTTCTCTTTTTATTTCTTTAAAAATCCATGATCTTGATAGGAAATTACAGCAATACAGAAAAGCACACTAAAAAATTTAACATTTCCCGGAAATCTCCCAATATCTATTATTAACGCTGTAAAATGCATCCTCTCAGTCTGTTTTTAATGTACATACTCATTTTAGAAAAATGGTGTCATGGTGAGCATTCTGATTTTCAATCTACTTTCCTATTGATTTTATAAATGTTTAATATAAATATTTCTCTGTTATATTATCTTAGCTGTCTAATAATCCACTTTATGAGTAAACTCTAATTATTTAATAAAACCTAAGTCGACATTATTTGAATGGTTTCCAGATTTTCAGTATCATAAAAATGGTTTTGTGGCCGGCGCCGCAGCTCACTAGGCTAATCCTCTGCCTTGCTGTGCCGGCACACCGGGTTCTAATCCCTGTCGGGGCACCGATCCTGTCCCAGTTGCCCCTCTTCCAGGCCAGCTCTCTGCTGTGGCCAGGGAGTGCAGTGGAGGATGGCCCAAGTGCTTGGGCCCTGCACCCCATGGGAGACCAGGAGAAGCCCCTGGCTCCTGCCATCAGATCAGCGCGGTGCGCCGGCCACGGCGGCCATTGGAGGGTGAACCAGCGGCAAAAGGAAGACCTTTCTCTCTGTCTCTCTCTCTCACTGTCCACTCTGCCTGTCAAAAAAAATTTTTTTTAAAAAAAAGGTTTTGTGAAAATATCGCAGGTAAGTGTTTGTTCTTAGTCAACATTATTACTTACAATAAATTCCTAGATATTGTATTTACTGGGTGAAAAGCTATGATCAATACTTTCTTCATGTGAGTAGGTCTGCTGTGAGCATTCTTATATAGGACTCCTATTGAGCAGATGCTATATTTTATCTCCTGGGAATGGATTTTCCAAGTTTTATATAAATGTCAGCATGGCTCAATTTTCCCATGTCAGTCCATTTAACAGCTGATGAACCAGGAACTCACCCGGTTATTGCCTCCTTTTGGTTCTCAAAAGTGTCTTGATTTAGGCAACACATAGTCATCTGAGTCACAGGGTAGATCAGTGCTCACTCTTAAGAGATAACACAAAGCCCAGTTCCAAAGTTACTGCACCAAATCAAACTGCTTCAATAATATATAAATGAAGCTGTGGACTCACAGCCTCTATGACAGCTGGAATTTTCAGGTTTATTCATTGTTAATCACCGAAATGGTTATAAAATGCTATTTTGTTATAATCATGACTTACATTTCCTAATCTCTGCTGATGTTAAATATCGCTTCATGTTTGTTTTTTTTTAATGGATTAATTTTATTTTATTTTATTTTTTTAACTTTTATTTAATGAATATAAATTTCCAGTGTACAGCTTATGGATTACAATGGCTTCCCCCCCCATAACTTCCCTCCCACTCGCAACCCTCCCCTCTCCCGCTCCATCTCCCCTTCCATTTGCATCAAGATTCATTTTCAATTCTCTTTATATACAGAAGATCAATTTAGTATAAAGATTTCAACAGTTTGCACCTACATAGAAACACAAAGTGAAACATACTGTTTGAGTACAAGTTATAGCATTAAATCACAATGTACAGCACATTAAGGACAGAGATCCCACATGAGGAGCAAGTGCACAGTGGCTCCTATTGTTGACCCAACAAATTGACACTCTAGTTTATGGCGCCAGTAACCATCCTAGGCTGTCGTCATGAGTTGCCAAGGCTATGGAAGCCTTCCAAGTTTGCCGACTCTGATCATATTTAGACAAGATCATAAAAGACAGAGTGAGGATAGTAACCAATGATCCTAAGAGTGGCATTTACCAGGTTTGAACAATTATACAGCATTAAGTGGGGAAGAGGACCATCAGTACACACATGTTGGGAGTAGAGCCATTGGTGGTAGAGTAGAGGTTCTGATTACAAAGGAATGAGGCCCAAGTGCACTAGACAGGGCCTAGAACAAAGGACAGAGTCATTATTAGAGGAGCTAAGAAAGGTGCTGTCTAAGCTACAATTAAGTTTTCTGATTGAGAGGCAAATAGAACCTGATAGAAGGGGCTTGATAATAACCTGGTGGGCTTTAGGCCTTGTAAATTCAGAGGCCCAGACCTATCTATCAATTCACATGGGGTATATCCTAAGGGAGGTGTGAACCTCCTATGGGAAGGCACTCTGTTGACTTTCATTATTTGGCTGGCCTGGGAGGAGAGCTGGCCAGGTAAAGGCAGGTGGCATCACTTAGAAGAAATTTACAGTTCTGCCTGCAATGTTGCTGACCCTACTTCACCATCCCCTCAGCTGCAGTGGTCACTTTGGAAGTTGGGCTGAGTGAAGGGCTTTTCAGCTTAGAGCCAATAAGATCTGTGGCTCTGACCTGGGCATCCTTCGACTCCAGGGCAGGTACATTTCCAGTGATCCAACTCTTGGCAGAGCTGCCAGGGCTCTTCACAGGCTGACTTCTGCTGAAGCCCAGGCTTACCACATTGAAAGCCACTGCAGTGGACTGGCCTGTTGGGTCTCCTTGAGGGCAGATCACTGTACAGATCAGCCATTAATAGGCCTGCCACCCATTGCTTCTGATGCCTAGCTTTCTTTTCCTCCTGGTTTGTGTTAAAGCAGACCAGAGGATGCAAGTCAAGGGAGTGCCCGTGTCCCATCTCTAATCTTCGGAGGCCTGAACTACAAGTCTATAGTCACAGGCATGTTCTGTAGTAGTTTTTCTAAGGTAGACAATGCCCATGAGGAAAATTATATTCTCACTTTAAAACTTTCTTTCCCTTTGGTCTGAAAGGGAGGTTTTTTCTACTTACTGTATACTTCGCTGATGGCGAAGTGAATCTAGCTATGAGATTATTATTTGAGTTCTTATTTTGGCAATGCTATTACAGAAAAATGTTAGCCATTTCTTTTATAAGGTCTAAAGATTAAATTGTGCATCCTACAGATTCCTTTATAATAGAATTAGTTTCCTACCTTGAAGAGAATAGAGAAATGAAAGAACTAGTTGGGCTTAGAATAGAGAAATGAGGGAGCAAGACCTAGATCGCTTGCTGACAATAGCAATATTACATGAATACTTAGCAAACAGTTTCAACCATTAGATAACAACTTAAGAAAATATTTACCAGAAGGTCCAATGCCTTCTATAAATTTTAAGAATCATGTATTTGAAAACACCTCTTAAATATCTAACATGGTGTAGTTTGTTTAGCCAGTAAACTTAAGCACAACCATCTAAAATGTTTTTAGTTTCTTTCTAACAACAAGTCTAAAACATATGATACAAAGATTCAGGTCCCACAAATTAAAATGTATCTTTGATTGATTTTAGCAGCTTAAATTTATGGACAATGTTATCTATAAGCCATTTAAAATAAAACTCTTAATAAAATTTCCCCATGTGGACATACAATATGTACACACATATAACATAGCATAATAGACCAATATAGCAATTTTAATAATAGCTTTTAAAATCTTTAACTCTTTTTGTGGACTGCCAATTGATTTGAATTGCTTTTTTCTTTTTAGTAACCTCAGTTAACCATACTTTCTCTCAGTTGGTACTGTTAATACATTATTGGCTTCATCTGTTTACAGAGCCATCCCAAAGTACTGAATACCATAAAAGTGGCTGGAAAAAGTCCATAGGAACCCATAGGAGGACAGCTAAACACAGAACCAACAATGCTTTAGTTTTATGAGCAGCAGATCATATATAACTGTGGATGACAAAAGACTTTAAGTCGTCATGTTTAAAATTATAAACTCATCAACCAACAAGAGGCACT
This sequence comes from Lepus europaeus, assembly GCF_033115175.1. Lineage (NCBI taxonomy): Eukaryota > Metazoa > Chordata > Mammalia > Lagomorpha > Leporidae > Lepus > Lepus europaeus. The sequence goes on from NW_026909478.1 coordinate 1,202,272, forward strand.
TGCTTACTTCACAGTATTTTTGAAAGCACCTGTAGGATTTTACATTTATTTAACCCTTTAAGCCTCTGGGGCTTTCTCATTAAGATAACTATCATGTCTAGTAACACAAGATCATTAGACTTTTTAATTCTCAAACATTTGTATTAATAGCATTTTCCATTATAGAAACTTAAAGTCTGGTACCACATCACATCTTGACAGTACTTCTAATATACTCCAAATAGCCTGCTTAGTTGGTATCTCTATAAGATGAGAGACATAGGTCCTTTGATTTTTTCAGTTGGGCCCAAACTGGAAAAACCAAAGTCCAGGATTTACTGGAAATTTTAGAGACCAGATTGTTTGAAACTTTGATTTTTTGAATGCCTGTCAAGAATGCCAAGAAGGCTCAAAATCCAAAATATCTGGTTGAAATAAGATTTCTTAAAATCATGACATAACATAGTCCACATTTGATCATTGTTACAAGGTGATTATTCAAATTTTTGAAAAAAAGCACATATTTAAATAACCCATAGCTCTTAATAAAAATTCAGCTGTTTTTGAACAATTAGAATTGAACAGACATCAAGAGCACATATTAGATTACTTTAACACATTGCTTTAACATAGCATCAGGGTTTAATTCTATGTCAAAGAGAAATTTAGCTTCCTGTGATCTTTTGCTGTGAGGTTTCCTTCCTTTAACTTCTTTCATATTGGTGACCATGTTTCTGTGTTTCTGTCTGTAAGACATCTTTAAGCATCTTTTGCAGGGCAGGATGAGTGGCAACAAATTCTTTCAGTTTCTGTTTGCTATGAAAAGTCTTAATTTCACCTTCATTCACAAATGAGAGCTTTGCAGGATATAGTATTCTGGGCTGGCAGTTTTTCTCTCTTAGTACCTGGGCTATGTCTCGCCATTCCCTTCTAGCTTGTAGGGTTTCTGATGAGAAGTCTGCTGTGAGTCTAATTGGAGAACCTCTAAGAGTGATCTGTCGTTTCTCTCTTGCACATTTTAGGATCTTTTCTTTATGTTTCACTGTGGTGAGTTTGATTACAACATGTCGTGGTGAGGATCTCTTTTGGTCATGTTTATTAGGGGTTCTATAAGCTTCCTGTACTAAGATGCCTCTGTCCTTCTCCAAACCTGGGAAATTTTCTGCTAGTATCTCACTGAAAATGCCTTCTAATCCTTTCTCCCTCTCCATGCCTTCAGGAACTCCTAAAACCCGAATGTTGGTTTTTTTAATAGTATCCTGTAGATTCCTGAGAATATGTTTTAGATTTCTGATTTCTTCTTCTTTTCTTTGGTTTGCCTGTTTCCCTTCCTGTTCTCTGTCTTCTAAGTCTGATATTCTCTCTTCTGCTTCACCCATTCTGTTTTTAAGGCTCTCTAATGTGTTTGTCATTTGATCTATTGAACTCTTCATTTCATTATGATTTCTAGTCACTATCAGAGTTTCTTGTTCCACTAGTTGTTTCATTTCATTTGCATTCCTCCTTAATATTTCACTTTCACGAGAGATATTTTCTATCTTGTCCATTAAGGATTTCTGTAGTTCAAGAATTTGTTTTTGAGAACTTCTTAATGTTCTTATCAATTTTTTGAGATCCGCTTCTTGCATTTCTTCCATCTCATCATCTTCATAATCTTGAATTGGGGTGTCTTTTTCATTTGGGGGCGTCATAGTTTCTTCCTTGTTCTTGTTAGCTTGGTTTTTGTGTTTGTTGTTTGGCATGTTGGAGATATTTGGTTTCTTCACTGTGGTGTTTTTTCTTGTTACACTATGGCTCTATCTTAAGTGGACTGTCTGCTTTCAGTGGAGCCTTAGAGGCTTGAGATGAGTGTGGACTGAGAGCTGTGTTTGGTTCCTCAGGGTTGAGGGTGTGTCAAGGATGACACTCCCAGGTTAGGTGTGGTAAATCTCTCTTTCTTTTTTTGATTCAAAAGGGAAGTAATTCCGCACAGCTGAACGTAATTGGAGGTAGTTAGAAGGCAAATGATATACCCCCAGGAGCCAGAGATCGGAAGCTCTTTCCCAAGGACTATACAGGGAATCTCTGTTGCCCTCAGTGTGGGCTCCAATTCTCCTGCAGTCTCCCACTGTGTTGCAAAGTTAGATGCTAATCTCCTGTTATTTCACCCCTCCCCACAGAGTCAGGTTTTTCTGCTAGGCTCAGGGCTGGTGCAGACCTGAGGTCGCCCTGCTTATGACGTATGTCCAAAATGGCACCTGCTCTGTCTTGCTCCCCTTTGAGAGGTGAGCGGAGAGAGAGAAACTTGTGTCCGTATCAGTCACTTTTTTTATTTTTTTCTCTCTCTCTTCTAGTTAGCCTGGTGAACTTTTCCCCATGGAGTTTCAAGCCTCGTTCCCTCTAGCCTCCTCTTTCCGCTTGCCTGCTGGTATCTCGGGCTATGGAGGTTCGGCTCAACTCGCGTTCCAGCGCTGGTGCGTTGAGTCTGCTGCTGGTGTCCCGAACTTGGGCTCCCATGCTCTCCACGCAGGTCCACTGTGAGTCACTAGTTCCGGAAGAGTTTCCTCTGCTGTTTCATCCCCTACTCTTCCTTGACCCTGCAGTATCTCCACTTATATTAAACTTTCTCTCCCCCCGGACTAAGTGTGCTCCCTGCCTATTCCGCCATCTTGCCGCCTCTGCAAGACTTTGATATTCTCCAAAACCATTTTTACTGTTATTTTCTTGGTCCATTGCATATGAATTCCACACCAGTTTGTCAAGATATGACTGGATGAAACCGGAAATATCCAGTTGTGTTTCGGTTAACTCAATCCCAGATATTGCTACAGCCTCTGTGTTTGTGTAATCCTGATATTATCCACAGACTTTATCGTTTTGAATGTTTTTTATCAGGGAACATTTAATTTTGTTCTTGAAACACTAATTGGTTTCACATGGATACAACAGCTCTACATATTTGTATTTTCTAGGGAGAAAGCTAGAGGAACTGCGGCAAAAAAAACATGATATTTCTGTTTGTATAGATAACATTTAATGCACTTGCCTAACGAAAAGACTTTGCTTTTCTCCAAAACCATTTGTACTGTGATTGTCTCGGCCATTGCATACGAATTGCACACCACTTCGTCTGTATATGACTGGATGAAACCAGAAATATCCGGTTGTGTTTTGGTTAACTCTATCCGAAATATTGTGAAAGCCTCTGTGTTTGTGTTTTCTAGATATGATAGATGGACTTTATTGTTTTGAATGTTTTTATAAGAAAACATTTAATTTTTTACCGTTGAAACACTAATTGGTTCATAATGGGAAAACAAGCTCTAAACATTCATATTTTGTAGGGAGAAGTTAGAGGAACTGCAGCAAACAAACATGATATTTCTGTTTGTATAGATGACATTTTATGCACTTGCCTAACGAAAAGACTTTGCTTTTCTCCAAAACCATTTTTACTGTGATTTTCTCGGTCCATTGCATAGGAATGCCACACCAGTTTGTCCGGATATGACTTGATGAAACCGGAAATATCCGGTTGTGTTTTGACTATTTCAATCCAAAATATTGTGAAAGCCTCTGTGTTTGTGTTTTCTGGATATTATTGATAGACTTTATTGTTTTGAATATTTTTATCAGGGAACATTTAATTTTGTACCGTTGAAACACTAATTGGTTCATCATGGGGACACCAGCTCTACACATTCGTATTTTCTAGGGAAATACCTAGAGGAACTGCAGCAAACAAACATGATATTTCTGTTTGTAAAGATGACATTTTGTGCAGTTGAATAACGAAAAAATTTTGCTTTTCTCTAAAACCATTTTAATAGTGCTTTTCTCAGTCCATTGCATCCGAATTCCAAACGACATTTTCCGGATATGATTGGATGAAACCCGAAAAATATCCGGTTGTGTTTTGGCTAACTCAATCCCAGATATTGCTACAGACTCTGTTTTTGTGTTTTCTGGATATTATCGATGGACTTATTGTTTTGACATTTTTTTATCAGGGAACATTTCATTTTGTACCGTAGAAACACTAATTGGTTCATCATGGGGACACCAGCTCTACACATTCGTATTTTGTAGGGAGAAAGCTAGAGGAACTGTGGCAAACAAACATGATATTTCTGTTTGTATCGATGACATTTTATGCAATTGCCTAACGAAAAGACCTTGCCTTTCTCCAAAACCATTTTTACACAATGTTCTCAGCCCATTGCATACGAATTCCACACCAGTTTGTCCGGATATGACTGGATGAACCCGATATATCTGGTTTTGTTTTGGTTAACTCAATCCCAGATATTGCTGCAACCTCTGTGTTTGTGTATCCCTGATATTATTCATGGACTTTATTGATTTGAATGCTTTTTATCAGGGAACATTTAATTTTGTACCGTTGAAACACTAATTGGTTGATCATGGGGACACCAGCTCTACACAGTCGTATTTTCTAGGGAGAAAGCTAGTGAACTGCGGCAAACAAACATGATGTTTCTATTTGTATAGATGACATTTTATGCATTTGCTTAACGAAAAGACTTTGCTTTTCTCCAAAAGCATTTGTACTGTGATTTTCTCGGACCATGTCATACGAATTCCACACCAGTTTGTCCGGATATGACTGGATGAAACCGGAAATATCTGGTTTTGTTTTGGCTAACTCAATCCCAGATATTGCTACAGCCTCTGTGTTTGTGTTTTCTGGATAGTATCCACAGAATTTATTGTTTTGAATGTTTTTCATCGGGGAATATTTTATTTTGAGCTTGGATACAGTATTTGGTTCCACATGGAGACACCACCTCTACACTTAGTATATTGTAGTGATAAAGATAGAGAAACTGCGGCAAACAAACATGATATTTCTGTTTGTATAGATGACATTTTATGCACTTGCCTAACGAAAAGACATTGCTTTTCTCCAATACCATTTGTACTCTGATTTTCTCGGTCCATTGCATATGATTTCCACACCAGTTTGTCTGGATATGACTGGATGAAACCAGAAATATCCGGTTTTGTTTTGGCTAACTCAATCCGAAATATTGTGAAAGCCTCTGTGTTTGTGTTTTCTGGATATTATCGATGGACTTTAGTGTTTTCAATGTTTTTATCAGGGAACACATAATTTTGTGCTTGGAAACACTAATTGGTTCATCATGGGGACACCAGCTCTACACATTCGTATTTTCTCGGGAGAAAACTAGACGAACTGCGACAAACAAACATGATATTTCTGTTTTTATAGATGACATTTTATGCATTTGCCTAACGAAAGACTTTGCTTTTCTCCAGAACCGTTTACTGTGATTTTCTCGGTCCATCGAATATGAATTCCAGACCAGTTTGTCCGGATATGACTTGATGAAAACAGAAATATCCGGTTCTCTTTTGGCTGCTCAATCGAAATTTTGTGAAAGCCTCTGTGTTTGTGTTTTCTGGATATTATCGATGGACTTTATTTTTTTTAATGTTTTTATCAGGGAACATTTAATTTTGTACCATTGAAACACTAATTGGTTCATCATGGGAATACCAGCTCTACATATTTGTATTTTCTAGGTAGAAATCTAGACCAACTGCAGCAAACAAACATGATGTTTCTGTTTATATAGGTGATATTTTATGCACTTGCCTAACGAAAGGACTTTGATTTTCTCCAAAATCATTTTTACTGTGATTATCTTGGTCCATTGGATACAGATTCCACGCTACGTTGTCTGGCTATGACTGGATGAACCCAGAAATATACGGTTTTATTTTGGCTAGCTGAATCCCATATATTGCTACAGCCTCTGTGTTTGTGTTTTCCGGATATTATCGATGGACTTAATTATTTTGAAAGTTTTTTATCAGGGAACATTTAATTTTGTTCTTGGAAACACTAATTGGTTCCACATGGAGACACCAGCTCTACTGATTCATATTTTCTAGTGAGGAAGCTAGAGGAACTGTGGCAAACAAACATGATATTTCTGTTTCTATCGATGACATTTTATGCACAGGTCTAATGAAAAGACGTTGCTTTTCTCCAAAACCATGTGTACTGTGATTTTCTCGGTCCATTGCATATGAATTCCACACCACTTTGTCGGGATATTACTAGATGAAAACAAAAATATCCAGTTGTGTTTGGCTAACTCAATCCCAGATATTGCTACAGCCTCTTTGTTTGTGTTTACTGGATATTATCAACGGACTTTATTATTTTAATGTTTGTTATTGGGGAACAATTTTTTTTTGACAGGCAGAGTGGACACTGAGAGAGAGAGACAGAGAGAAAGGTCTTCCTTTTGCCGTTGGTTCACCCTCCAATGGCCGCCGCAGCAGCGCGCTGCAGCCGGCGCACCGCGCTGATCCGTTGGCAGGAGCAGGTGCTTTGCCTGGTCTCCCATGGGGTGCAGGGCCCAAGGACTTGGGCCATCCTCCACTGCAATCCCTGGCCACAGCAGAGCTGGCCTGAAAGAGGGGCATCCGGGACAGGATCAGTGCCCCGACCGGGACTAGAACCCGGTGTGCCGGTGCCGCAAGGCGGAGCATTAGCCTAGAGAGCCAGGGCGCCGGCCGGAACAATATATTTTGTGCTTGGATACAATAACTGGTTCCACAAGGAGACACCAGCTCCACACATTCATATTTTCTAGGGAGAAAGATAGAGGAACTGCGATAAACAAACATGATATTTCTGTTTGTATAGATGAAATTTTATGCACTTGCCTAACGAAAAGACTTTGCTTTTCTCCAAAACCATTTTTACTGTGATTTTCTGGGACCAATGCATACGAATTCCACACCCGTTTGTCTGGATATGACTGGAGGTGACTGGAAATAATCGATTTTGTTTTGGTTAACTCAATCCCATATATTGCTACAGCCTCTGTGTTTGTGTTTTCTGGATATTATCAACGGACTTTATTGTTTTGAATGTTTTTTATCGGGGAACATTTTATTTTGAGTTTTGATACAGTAATTGTTTCCACAAGAAGACACCAGCTCCTCACATTCGTATTTTCTAGGGAGAAAGCTAGAGGAACTGCGACAAACAGACATGATATTTTTGCTAGATGACATTTTATGCACTTGCCTAACGAAAAGACTTTTGTTTTCTCCAAAACCATTTGTACTCTGATTTTCTCGGTCCATTGCATACGAATTCCACACCACTTTGTCCGGATATGACTGGATGAAACCAGAAATATCCGGTCCTGTTTTGGCTAACTCAATCCAAAATATTGTGAAAGCCTCTGTGTTTGTGCTTTCTGGATATTATCGATGGAGTTTATTGTTTTGAGTGTTTTTATCAGGGAACATTTAATTTTGTGCTTGGAATCACTAATTGGTTCATCATGGGGACACCAGCTCTACACATTCATATTTGCTAGGGAGAAAACTAGAGGAACTGTGGCAAACAAACATGATATTTCTGTTTGTATAGATGACATTTTATGCACTTGCCTAACGAAAAGACTTTGCTTTTCTCCAAAACCATTTGTACTGTGATTTTCTCGGTCCATTGCATACGAATTCCACACCAGTTTGTCCGGATATGACCGGATGAAACAAAAAATATACGGTTGTTTTTTGGCTATATCAATCGGAAATATTGTGAAAGCCTCTGTGTTTGTGTTTTCTGGATATTATCAATGGTTTTTCTTGTTTTGAATGTTTTTATCAGGCAACATTTAATTTTGTACCATAGAAACACTAATTGGTTCACCATGGGGACACCAGCTCCACACATTCATATTTTCTAAGGAGAAAGCTAGAGGAACTGCGGCAAACACACATGATATTTCTGTTTATATAGATGACATTTTATGCACTTGCCTAACGAAAAGACTTTGCTTTTCTCCAAACCATTTTTATTGTGATTTTCTTGGTCCATTGTATACGAATTCCACACCACTTTGTCTGGATATGACTGGATATAACAGGAAATATCTGGTTGTGTTTTGGCTAACACAATCCCAGATATTGCTACAGCCTCTGTGTTTGTGTTTTCTGGATATTATCAACGGACTTTATTGTTTTGATTCTTTTTTATCGGGGAACAATTAATTTTGAGCTTGGAAACAGTAATTGGTTCCACATGGAGACACCAACTCTACATATTTGTATTTTCTAGGGACAAAGCTAGAGTAACTGTGGCAAGCAAAAATGATATTTCTGTTTGTATCAATGACATTTTATGCAGTTGCCTAACAAAAAGATTTTGCTTTTCTCCAAAATGATTTGTACTGTGGTTTTCGCGTTACACTGCATACGAATTCCACTCCACTTTCTCTGGACATTCCTGGATGTATCCAGAAATATCCGGTTTTGTTTTGGCTAACTCAATCCCAGATATTGCGACAGCCTCTGTGTTTGTGTTTTCCGGATATTTTCAATGGACTTTATTGTTTTGAATGTGTTTTATCGGGGAACATTGAATTTTGAGCTTAGATACACTAATTGGTTCATCATGGGAACATCAGCTCTACACATTCGTATTTTCTAGGGAGAAAGCTAGAGGAACTGTGGCAAACAAACATGACATTTCTGTTTGTATCGATGACATTTTATGCACTTGCCTAACGAAAAGACTTTGCTTTTCTCCAAAACCATTTGTACTGTGATTTTCTCGGTCCATTGCATACGAATTCCACACCAGTTTGTCCGGATATGACCGGATGAAACAAAAAACATACGGTTGTTTTTTTGCTATATCAATCGGAAATATTGTGAAAGCCTCCGTGTTTGTGTTTTCTGGAAATTATCAATGGTTTTTCTTGTTTTGAATGTTTTTATCAGGCAACATTTAATTTTGTACCATAGAAACACTAATTGGTTCACCATGGGGACACCAGCTCCACACATTCGTATTTTCTAAGGAGAAAGCTAGAGGAACTGCGGCAAACACACGTGATATTTCTGTTTATATAGATGACATTTTATGCACTTGCCTAACGAAAAGACTTTGCTTTTCTCCAAACCATTTTTATTGTGATTTTCTTGGTCCATTGTATACGAATTCCACACCACTTTGTCTGGATATGACTGGATATAACAGGAAATATCTGGTTGTGTTTTGGCTAACACAATCCCAGATATTGCTACAGCCTCTGTGTTTGTGTTTTCTGGATATTATCAACGGACTTTATTGTTTTGATTCTTTTTTATCGGGGAACAATTAATTTTGAGCTTGGATACAGTAATTGGTTCCACATGGAGACACCAACTCTACATATTCGTATTTTCTAGGGACAAAGCTAGAGTAACTGTGGCAAGCAAACCTGATATTTCTGTTTGTATCAATGACATTTTATGCAGTTGCCTAACAAAAAGATTTTGCTTTTCTCCAAAATGATTTATACTGTGATTTTCGCGTTACACTGCATACGAATTCCACTCCACTTTCTCTGGACATTCCTGGATGTATCCAGAAATATCTGGTTTTGTTTTGGCTAACTCAATCCCAGATATTGCGACAGCCTCTGTGTTTGTGTTTTCCGGATTTTTTCAACAGACTTTATTGTTTTGAATGTGTTTTATCGTGGAACATTGATATTTGAGCTTAGATACACTAATTGGTTCATCATGGGAACATCAGCTCTACACATTCGTATTTTCTAGGGAGAAAGCTAGAGGAACTGTGGCAAACAAACATGATATTTCTGTTTGTATCAATGACATTATATGCACTTGCCCAAGGAAAAGACTTTGCTTTTCTCCAAACGTTTTTTAATGTGATTTTCGCCGTCCATTGCATACGAATTCCAATCCACTTTGTCCGGATATGACTGGATGAAACAAGGAATATCCGGTTTTATTGCGGCAAAATGGCGGAATAGGCAGGGAGCACACTATTAGTCTGGAGGTGAGAGAGTTTAATATATGTGGAGATACTGCAGGGTCAAGGAAGAGTAGGGGATGAAAGAGCAGAGGAAACATTTCTGGAACTATTGATTCACAGTGAACCTGTGTGGAGAGCTTGGGAGCTCTAGTTCGGGACACCAGCGGCAGACTCAACACACCAGCACTGTAATGCGAGGTGAGCCAAACCTCAATAGCCTGAGACACCAGCGGGCAAGTGGAAAGAGGAGGCTAGAGGGAACGAGGCTTGAAATTCCGTGGGGAAAAATTCACCAGGCTAACGAGAAGAGAGAGAGGAAAAAAATTAAAAAAAGTGACCTATACGGACACAAGTTTCTCTCTCTCCGCTCAAATCTCAAAGGCGAGTACGACAGAGCATGAGCCATTTTGGGCATATGTCATAAGCAGGGCGACCTCAGGTCTGCACCAGCCCTGAGTCTAGCAGAAAAACCTGACTCTGGGGGGAGGGGTGAAATAACAGGAGATTAGCATCTAACTTGGCAACCCAGTGGGAGACTGCAGGAGAATTGGAGCCCATACTGCGGTCAGCAGAGATTTCCTGTGTGGTACTTGGGAAAGAGCTTCCAATCTCTGGCTCCTGGGGGTATATCATTTGCCTGCTAACTACCTCCAATTACATTCAGCTGTGCAAAATTACTTCCCTTTTGAATCAAAGCAAGAAAGAAAGAGAGATTTACCACACTTAACCTTGGAGTGTCACACCCTCAACCCTATGGAACCAAACACAGCTCTCAGTCCACACTCATCTCAAGCCTCTAAGGCTCCACCGAAAGCAGACAGTCCACTTAATATAGAACCATAGTGTAACAAGAAAAAACACCAAAGTGAAGAAACCAAATATCTCCAACATGCAAAACAACAAATGCAAAAACCGAGGTAACAAGAACAAGGAAGACACTATGACGCCTCCAAATGAAAAAGACACCCCAATTCAAGATTATGAAGATGATGAGATGGAAGAAATGCAAGAAGCAGATCTCAAAAAATTGATAAGAACATTAAGAAGTTCTCAAAAACAAATTCTTGAACTACAGAAATCCTTAATGGACAAGATAGAAAATCTCTCTCGTGAAAATGAAATATTAAGGAGGAATCAAAATGAAATGAAACAACTAGTGGAACAAGAAATGGTGATAGTGATGAGAAATCATAATGAAATGAAGAATTCAATAGATCAAATGACAAACACATTAGAGAGCCTTAAAAACAGAATGGGCGAAGCAGAAGAGAGAATATCAGACTTAGAAGACAGAGAACAGGAAAGGAAACAGGCAAACCAAAGAAAAGAAGAGGAAATCAGAAATCTAAAATATATTGGCGGGAATCTACAGGATACTATTAAAAAACCCAACATTCGGTTCTAGGAGTTCCTGAAGGCATGGAGAGGGAGAAAGGATTAGAAGGCATTTTCAGTGAGATACTAGCAGAAAATTTCCCAGGTTTGGAGAAGGACAGAGGCATCTTAGTACAGGAAGCTTATAGAACCCCTAATAAACATGACCAAAAGAGATCCTCACCACGACATGTTGTAATCAAACTCACCACAGTGAAACATAAAGAGAAGATCCTAAAATGTGCAAGAGATAAACGTCAGATTACTCTCAGAGGATCTCCAATTAGACTCACAGCAGACTTCTCATCAGAAACCCTACAAGCTAGAAGGGAATGGCGAGACATAGCCCAGGTATTAAGAGAGAAAAACAGCCAGCCCAGAATACTATATCCTGCAAAGCTCTCATTTGTGAATGAAGGTGAAATTAAGACTTTTCATAGCAAACAGAAACTGAAAGAATTTGTTGCTACTCATCCTGCCCTGCAAAAGATGCTTAAAGATGTGTTAGACACAGAAACACAGAAACACGGTCACCAATATGAAAGAAGGTAAAGGAAGGAAACCTCATAGCAAAAGATCACAGGAAGCTCAATTTCTCTTTGACATAGAATTAAACTCTGATGCTCGGTTAAAGCAATGTGTTAAAGTAATCTATTATGTGCTCTTGATGTCTGTTCAATTCCAATTGTTCAATAACAGCCGGATTTTTATTAAGAGCTATGGGTTATTTAAATATGTGCTTATTTTCAAAGATTTGAATAATCACCTTGTAACAATGATCAAATTTGGTCTATGTTATGTCATGATTTTAAGGAATATTATTTCAACCAGATAGTTTGGATTTTGAGCCTTTTTGGCATTCTTGACAGGCATTCAAAAAATCAAAGTTTCAAACAATCTGATCTCTAAAATTTCCAGTAAATCCTGGACTTTGGTTTTTCCAGTTTGGGCCCAACTGAAAAAATCAAAGGACCTATGTCTCTCATCTTATAGAGATACCAACTAATCAGTGTATTTGGAATATATTAGAAGGACTGTCAAGATGTGATGTTTTACCAGACTTTAAGTTTCTATAATGGAAAATGCTATAATACAAATGTTTGAGAATTAAAAAGTCTAATGATCTTGTGTTACTATTCATGATAGTTATCTTAATGAGAAAGCCCCAGAGGCCTAAAGGGTTAAATACTTGTAAAATCCTACAGGTGCTTTCAAAAATACTGTGAAGTAAGCAAGTTCCTCTTGTTGGTTGATGAGTTTATAATTTTAAACATGGCAACTTAAAGTCTTTTGTCATCCACAGTTATATATGGTGTGCTGCTCATAAAACTAAAGTGTTGTTGGTTCTGTGTTTAGCTGTCCTCCTATAGGTTCCTATGGACTTTTTCCAGCCACTTCTATTGCATTCAGTACTTTGGGATGGCTCTGTAAACAGATGAAGCCAATAAGTTTTAACAGTACCAACTGAGAGAAAGTATGGTTAACTGAGGTTACTAAAAAGAAAAAAGCAATTCAAATCAATTGGCAGTCCACAAAAAGAGTTAAAGATTTTAAAAGCTATTATTAAAATTGCTATATTGGTCTATTATGCTATGTTATATGTGTGTACATATTGTATGTCCACATGGGGAAATTTTATTAAGAGTTTTATTTTAAATGGCTTATAGATAACATTGTCCATAAGTTTAAGCTGCTAAAATCAATCAAAGATACATTTTAATTGGTGTGACCTGAATCTGTGTATCATATGTTTTAGACATGTTGGTAGAAAGAAACTAAAAACATTTTAGATGGTTGTGCTTAAGTTTACTGGCTAAACAAACTACACCATGTTAGATATTTAAGAGGTGTTTTCAAATACATGATTCTTAAAATTTATAGAAGGCATTGGACCTTCTGGTAAATGTTTTCTTAAGTTGTTTTCTAATGGTTGAAACTGTTTGCTAAGTATTCATGTAATATTGCTATTGTCAGCAAGCGATCTAGGTCTTGCTCCCTCGTTTCTCTATTCTAAGCCCAACTTGTTCTTTCATTTCTCTATTCTCTTCAAGGTAGGAAACTAATTCTATTATGAAGCAATCTGTAGGATGCACAATTTAATCTTTAGACCTTATAAAAGAGATGGCTAACATTTTTTCTGTAATAGCATAGCCAAAATAATAGCTTAAATTATAATCTCATAGCTAGATTTACTTCGCCATCAGCGAAGTATACAGTAAGTAGAAAAAACCTCCCTTTCAGACCAAAGGGAAAGAAAGTTTTAAAGTGAGAATATAACTTTCCTCATGGGCATTGTCCACTGTAGAAAAACTACTACAGAACATGCCTGTGACTATAGACTTGTAGTTCAGGCCACTAAAGGTTAGAGATGGGACACGGGCACTCCCTTGACTTGCATCCTCTGGTCTGCTTTAACACAAACCAGGAGGAAATGAAAACTCGGCATCAGAAGTAATGGGTGGCAGGCCTATTAATGGCTGATCTGTACAGTGATCTGCCCTCAAGGACACCCAACAGGCCAGTCCACTGCAGTGGCTTTCAATGTGGTAAGCCTGGGCTTCAGCAGAAGTCAGCTTGTGAAGAGCCCTGGGAGCTCTGCCAAGAGTTGGATCACTGGAAATGGACCTGCCCTGGAGTCGAAGGATGCCCAGGTCAGAGCCACAGATCTTATTGGCTCTAAGCTGAAAAGCCCTTCACTCAGCCCAACTTCCAAAGTGACCACTGCAGCTGAGGGGATGGTCAAGTAGGGTCAGCAACATTGCAGGCAGAACTGTAAATTTCTTGTTAGAGATGCCCCCTGCCTTGACCTGGCCAGCGCTCCTCCCAGGCCAGCCAAGTCATGAAAGTCAACAGAGTGCCTTCCCCTAGGAGGTTCACACCTCCCTTAGGATATACCCCATGTGAAGAGATAGATAAGTCTGGGCCTCTGAATTTACAAGGCCTAAAGCCCACCAGATTATTATCAAGCCCCTTCTATCAGGTTCTATTTGCCTCTCAATCAGAAAAATTACTTGTAGCTTAGACAGCACCTTTCTTAGCTCCTCTAATAATGACTCTGTCCTTTGTTCTAGGCCCTGTCTAGTGCACTTGGGCCTCATTCCTTTGTAATCAGAACCTCTACTCTACCACCAATGGCTCTACTCCCAACCTGGGTGTACTGATGGTCCTCTTCCCCACTTAATGCTGTACAATTGTTCTAACCTGGTAAATTACACTCTTAGGATCATTGGTTACTATCCTCACTCTATCTTTTATTATCTTGTCTAAATATGATCAGAGTCGGCAAACTTGGAAGGCTTCCATAGCCTTGGCAACTCATGACGACAGCCTAGGATGGTTACTGGCGCCATAAACTAGAGTGTCAATTTGTTGGGTCAACAACAGGAGCCACTGTGCACTTGCTCCTCCTGTGGGATCTCTGTCCTTAATGTGCTGTACATTGTGATTTAATGCTATAACTAGTACTCAAACAGTATGTTTCACTTTGTGTTTCTAAGTGGGTGCAAACTGTTGAAATCTTTATACTAAATTGATCTAATGTATATAAAGAGAATTGAAAATGAATCTTCATGTGAATGGAAGGGGAGAGGGAGTGGGAGAGGGGAGGGTTGCGGGTGGGAGGGAAGTTATAGGAGGTGGAAGCCATAGTAATCCATAAGGTGTACACTGGAAATTTATATTCAATAAACAAAGTTTAAAAAAAAGAAATATCCGGTTTTGTTTTGGCTACTCAACTAGAAATATTGTGAAAGCCTCTCTATTTGTGTTTTCTGAATATTGTTGATGGACTTTATAGTTTTGAATGTTTTTTATCTGGGAACATTTAATTTTGTTCCATAGAAACACTAATTGGATCATCATGGGGACACCAGCTATACACCTTCGTATTTTCTAGGGAGAAAGCTAGAGGAACTGCGGCAAACAAACATGATATTTCTGTTTGTATCGATGACATTGTATGCACTTGCCTAATGAAAAGAATTTGCTTTTCTCCAAAACATTTTTCTGTTATTTCTCGTTACACTTGATACGAAATCCACACCAGTTTGTCCGGATATGACTGGATGAAACCAGAAATATCCGGTTTTGTTTTGGCAAACTCAGTCCCAGATATTGCTACAGCCTCTGTGTTTGTGTTTTCCTATTATTATCCACGGATTTTTGTTTTGAATGTTTTTTATCAGTCAATATTTTCTTTTGATCTTGGAAACACTAATTGGTCTCATCTGGAGATACCAGCTCTACACATTCCTATTTTCTAGGGAGAAAAGTAGAGGAACCGCAACAAACAAACATGATATTTCTGTTTGTATAGATGACATTTTATGCACTTGCCTAACAAAAAGACTTTGCTTTTCTCCAAAACATTTTTCTGTTTTTTCTCAGTACACTTGATACGAAATCCACACCAGTGTGTCCGGATATGACTGGATGAAACCAGAAATATCCACTTTTGTTTTGGCAAACTCAGTCCCAGATATTGCTACAGCCTCTTTGTTTGTGTTTTCCTGTTATTATCCACGGAGTTTTTGTTTTGAATGTTTTTTATTAGTGAACATTTTCTTTTGTTCTTGGAAACACTAATTGGTCCCACCTGGAGATACCAGCTCTACACATTCATATTTTCTAGGAGAAAGCTAGAGGAACTGTGACAAACAAACATGATATTTCTGTTTGCATAGATGACATTTTATGCAGTTACCTAACGAAAAGACTTTGCTTTTCTCCAACACCATTTTTACTGTGATTTTCTCGGTCCATTGCATATGAATTCCAAACCAGTTTATCGCATATGACTGGATGAAACCAGAAATATCCGGTTATGTTTTGGCCTACTCAATCCCAGATATTGCTACATTCTCTATGTTTGTATATTCCTGATATTATCCACGGACTTCATTGTTTTGAATGTTTTTTTATAAGGTAAAATTTAATTTTGCACTTGGAATCTCTAATTGGTTCCACATGAAGTCACCAGCTCTACACATTCTATTTTCTTGGGAGAAAGCAAGAGGAACTGTGGAAAAAAACATGATATTTCTGTTGGTATCAATGATATTTTATGCACTAGCCTAACGAAAGTCTTTGCTTTTCTCCAAAAGCATTTTACTCTGATTTTCTCAGCCCAATGCATACAAATTCCACACCACTTTCTCTGGATATGACTGGATGAAACCTGAAATACCCGGTTTTGTTTTGGCTAACTCAATGTGAAATATTGCTACAGCCTCTGTGTGAACTTTATTGCTTTGAAAATTTTTATCAGGGAACATTTAATTTTGTACCGTTGAAACAGTAATTGGTTCATCATGGGGACACCAGCTCTACACATTCGTATTTTCCACTGAGAAAACTACAGGAACTGCGGCAAACAAACATGATATTTCTGTTTGTACCGATGACATTTTATGCACTTGCCTAACGAAAAGACTTTGCTTTTCTCCAAAACCATTTGTACTGTGATTTTCTCGTTCCATTGCATACGAATTCCAAACCACTTTGTCCAGATATGACTGGATGCAACCGGAAATATCTGATTTTTTTTTCTGACTCAATCACAAATATTGCTATAGCCTCTGTGTTTGTGTTTTCTGGATATCATCAGTGGACTTTATTATTTTTGAATGTTTTTTATCGGGGAGTATTTTATTTTGAGCTTGGATACAGTAATTGGTTCCACATGGAGACACCAGCTTAACATGTTCGTATTTTCTAGGGAGAAAGCTAGAGGAACTGCGGCAAACAAACATGATATTTCTGTATGTATAGATGACATTTTATGCACTTGCCTAACGAAAAGACTTTGTTTTTCTCCAAAACCATTTTTACTGTGATTTTCTCGGTCCATTGCATACGAATTGCACACCAGTTTGTCCGGATATGACTGGATGAAACCAGAAATATCCGGTTTTGTTTTGGCTAACTCAATCTGAAATGTTGTGAAAGCCTTTGTGTTTGTGTTTTCTGGATATTATCGATGGACTTTATTGTTTTGAATATTTTTATCAGGGAACATTTAATTGTGTACCATTCAATCACTATTTGGTTCATCATGGGGACACCAGCTCAACACATTCGTATTTTCTAGGGAGAAAGCTAGAGGAACTGCGGCAAACAAACATGATATTTCTGTTTGTGTAGATGACATTATATGCACTTGACTAATGAAAAGACTTTGCTTTTCCCCAAAACAATTTCTCTGTTATTTCTCAGTACACTTCATACGAAATCCACACCAATATGCCCGGATATGACTGGATGGAACCGGAAATATCCGGTTTTGTTTTGGCAAACTCTGTCCCAGATATTGCTACAGCCTCTGTGTGTTTTCTGGATATCATCAATGGACTTTATTGTTTTGAATGTTTTTATCAGGGAACATTTAATTTTGTACCATTGAAACAGTAATTGGTTCATCATGGGGACACCAGCTCTACACATTCGTATTTTCCACTGAGAAAACTACAGGAACTGCGGCAAACAAACATGATATTTCTGTTTGTACCGATGACATTTTATGCACTTGCCTAACGAAAAGACTTTGCTTTTCTCCAAAACCATTTTTACTGTGATTTTCTCAGTCCATTACACATGAATTCCACACCACTTTGTCCGGATATGACTTGATGAAACCGGAAATTCTGTGTTTTTTTTTTTTTTTTTGATGACTGAAACCCAAATATTGCAACAGCCTCTGTGTTTCTGTTTTCTGGATATTATCAATGGACTGTATTTTTTTGAATGCTTTTTATCAGGGAACATTTAAAAATGTACCGTTGGAACACTAATTGGTTCATCATGGGGACACCAGCTCTACATATTCGTATTTTCTAGGGAGAAATCTAGAGGAACTGCGGCAAACAAAATTGATATTTCTGTTTGTATAGATGATATTTTACACACTTGCCTAACGAAAAGACTGCTATTCTCCAAAACTATTTTTACTGTGATTTTCTTGGTCCATTGCATATGAATTCCACACTAGTTTGTACGGATATGACTGGAAGAAACCAGAAATATCCGGTTTTGTTTTTGCTAACTCAATCCCAAATATTGCTACAGCCTCTGTGTTGGTGTATTGCTGATATTATCCACAGACTTTATTGTTTTGAATGTTCTTTATCGGGGAACATTTAATTTTGTGCTTGGAATCACTAATTGGTTCCACATGGAGACACCAGCTCTACACATTCGTATTTTCTAGGGAGAAAGCTAGAGGAACTGTGACAAACAAGCATGATATTTCTGTTTGTATAGATGTCTTTTTATGCACTTGCCTAATGAAAAGACTTTACTTTCTCCAAAACCATTTTTACTGTATTTACCTTTTATGACCGGTTGAAAATGGAAATATCTGGTTTTGTTTTGGCTAAAACAATCCCAGATATTGCTACAGCCTCTGTGTTTAGGTATTCCTGATATTATCCATGGACTTTATTGTTTTAAATGTTTTTTTATCAGGGAACTTTTAATTTTGTGCATGGAAACACTAATTGTTTCCACATGGAGACACCAGCTCTACACATCCGTATATTCTACAGAAAAGCTAGAGGAACTGCGGCAAACAAACATGATATTTCTGTTTGTATAGATGACATTTTATGCTCTTGCCTAAGGAAAATACTTTCCTTTTCTCCAAAACCATTTTATTGTGATTTTTCTCGGTCCATTGCATATGAATTCCACACCACATTGTCCGGATATTACGGGATGAAACCGGAAATATCCTGTTTTGTTTTGGCTAACTCAATCACAGATATTGCTACAGCCTCTGTGTTTGTGTATTCCTGATATTATCCATGGATTTTATTGTCTTGAATGCTTTTTTTTTTCAGGGAACTTTTAATTTTGTGCTTGGAAATACTAATTGTTTCCACATGGAGACACCAGCTCTACACATCCGTATTTTCTACGGAAAAGCTAGAGTAACTGCGGCAACAAACATGATATTTCTGTTTGTATAGATGATATTTTAGCACTTGCCTAACGAAAAGATTTTGCTTTGCTCCAAAACCATTTTTACTGTGATTTTCTAGGTCCATTGCATTCCAATTCCAAAAGACTTTTTCCTGATATGACTGGATGAAACCAGAAATATTCGGTTTTTTTTTGGCTAACTCAATCCCAGATATTGCTACAGCCTCTGTGTGTTTTCTGGATATTATCGATGGACTTTATTGTTTTCAATGTTTTTTCAGGGAACTTTTAATTTTGTACCGTTAAAACTCTAATTGGTTCATCATGGGGACACCAGCTCTACACATTCGTATTTTGTAGGGAGAAAGCTAGAGGAATTGCGACAAACAAACATGATATTTCTGTTTGTAATGATGACATTTTATGCACTTGCCTAACGAAAAGACTTGGCTTTTCTCCAAAACCATTTTTACTGTGATTTTCTCAGCCCATTGCATACGAATACCACACCAGTTTGTCCGGATATTACTGGATGAAACCTGAAATAACCGGTTTTGTTTTGGCTAACTCAATCCTAGATATTGCTAGAGCAACTGTGTTTATGTATTCCTGATATTATCCACGGACTTTATTCTTTTGAATGTTTTTTATCAGGAAACATTTAATTTTGTGCTTGGAATCAATGATTGGTTCCCCATGGAGTCACCAGCTCTACCAATCGTATTTTCTATGGAGAAAGCTAGAGGAACTCGGGCAAAGAAACATGATATTTCTTTCTTGTATCGATGATATTTTATGCACTTGCCTAACGAAAAGACTTTGCTTTTCTCCAAAACCATTTTTAATGTTATTTTCTCAGCCTATTGCATACGAATTCCACATCAGTTTGTCCGGATATGACTGGATGAAACCGGAAATATCCGGTTGTGTTTTGGCTAACTCCTTCCGAAATATTGCTATAGCCTCTGTGTTTGTGTATTCCTGATATTATCGATGGTCTTTAGGGTTTTGAATGTTTTTATCAGGCAATATTTAATTTTGTGCTTGGAAACACAAATTGGTTCATCATGGGAACACCAGCTCTACACATTCGTATTTTCTAGGGAGAAAGCTAGAGGTACTGCGGCAAACAAACATGATATTTCTGTTTGCATAGATGACATTTTATGCACTTGCCTAACGAGAAGACTTTGCTTTTCTCCAAAACCATTTGTACTGTGATTTTCTCGGTCCATTGCATATGAATTCCACACCACTTTGTCCGGATATGACTGGGTGAAACCAGAAATACACGGTTGTGTTTTGGCTAACTCAATCCGAAATATTGTGAAAGCCTCTGTGTTTATGTTTTCTGGATATTATCGAAAGACTTTATTGTTTTGAATGTTTTTATCAGGGAACATTTAATTTTGTACCGTTCAAACACTAATTGGTTCATCATGGGGACACCAGCTCTACACATTCGCATTTTCTAGGGAGAAAGCTAGAGGAACTGCGGCAAACAAACATGATATTTCTGTTTGTATAGATGACATTTTATGCACTTGCCTAACGAAAAGACTTTGCTTTTCTCCAAAACCATTTTTCTGTTATTTCTCGGTACACTTGATACTAAATCCACACAAGTTTCTCCAGATATGACTGTATGGAACCGGAAATATCTGGTTTTGTTTTGGCAAACTCAGTCCCAGATATTGCAACAGCCTCTGTGTTTGTGTTCTCCTGATATTATCCACGGACTTTATTGTTTTGAATGTTTTTTATCAGTAAAAATTTTCTTTTGATCTTGGAAACATTAATTGGTCCCACCTGGAGGCACCAGCTCTACACATTCCTATATTCTAGGGAGAAAGCTAGAGGAACTGCGACAAACAAACATGATATTTCTGTTTGTATAGATGACATTTTATGCACATGCCTAACGAAAAGACTTTGCTTTTCTCCAAAACCATTTTTACTGTGATTTTCTCAGTCCATTTCATCCGAATTCCAAACGACTTTTTCCGGATATGACTGGATGAAACCAGAAACATCCGATTTTTCTTTGGCTAACTCAATCCGAAATATTGCTACAGCCTCTGTTTTTGTGTTTTCTGGATATTATCGATGGACTTTATTGTTTTGAATGTTTTTATCAGGGAAAATTTAATTTTGTGCTTGCAAATGGAATCACCAGCTCTACACATTCGTATTTTCGAGGGATAAAGCTAGAGGAACTGCGGCAAACAAACATGATATTTCTGTGTGTATAGATGACATTTCATGCACTTGCCTAACAAAAAGACTTTGCTTTACTCCAAAACCATTTTTACTGTGATTTTCTCGGTTCATTGCATACGAATTCCACACCACTTTGTCGGGATATGACTGGATGAAACCAGAAATATCTAGTTGTGTTTTGGCTAACTCTATCCGAAATATTGTGAAAGCCTTTCTGTTTGTGTTTTCTTGATATTATCAATGGACTTCATTTATTTTTTTTAACTTTTATTTAATGAATATAAATTTCCAGTGTACAGCTTATGGATTACATTGGCTTACCGCTCCAATAACTTCCCTCCCACATGCAACCCTCCCGTCTCCCACTCCCTCTCCCCTTCCATTTGCATCAAGATTCATTTTCAATTCTCTTTTTATACAGAAGATCAATTTAGTATATATGAAGTAAAGATTTCTACAGTTTGCACCCACATAGAAACACAAAGTGAAACATACTGTTTGAGTACTAGTTATAGCATTAAATCACAATGTACAGCACATTAAGGACAGAGATCCCACATGAGGAGCAAGTGCACAGTGGCTCCTGTTGTTGACCCAACAAATTGACACTCTAGTTTATGGCGCCAGTAACCATCCTAGGCTGTCCTCATGAGTTGCCAAGGCTATGGAACCCTTCCAAGTTTACCGATTCTGATCATATTTAGACAAGGTCATAAAAGACAGAGTGAGGATAGTAACCAATGATCCTAAGAGTGTAATTTACCAGGTTTGAACAATTGTACAGCATTAAGTGGGGAAGAGGACCATCAGTACACCCAGGTTGGGAGTAGAGCCATTGGTGGTAGAGTAGAGGTTCTGATTACAAAGGAATGAGGCCCAAGTGCACTAGACAGGGCCTAGAACAAAGGACAGAGTCATTATTAGAGGAGCTAAGAAAGGTGCTGTCTAAGCTACAAGTAATTTTTCTGATTGTGAGGCAAATAGAACCTGATAGAAGGGGCTTGATAATAATCTGGTGGGCTTTAGGCCTTGTAAATTCAGAGGCCCAGAACTATCCTTCTCTTCACATGGGGTATATCCTAAGGGAGGTGTGAACCTCCTAGGGGAAGGCACTCTGTTGACTTTCATGACTTGGCTGGCCTGGGAGGAGCGCTGGCCAGGTCAAGGCAGGGGGCATCTCTAACAAGAAATTTACAGTTCTGCTTGCAATGTTGCTGACCCTACTTGACCATCCCCTCAACTGCAGTGGTCACTTTGGAAGTTGGGCTGAGTGAAGGGCTTTTCAGCTTAGAGCCAATAAGATCTGTGGCTCTGACCTGGGCATCCTTCGACTCCAGGGCAGGTCCATTTCCAGTGATTCAACTCTTGGCAGAGCTGTCAGGGCTCTTCACAGGCTGACTTCTGCTGAAGCCCAGGCTTACCACATTGAAAGCCACTGAAGTGGACTGGCATGTTGGGTGTCCTTGAGGGCAGATCACTGTACAGATCAGCCATTAATAGGCCTGCCACCCATTGCTTCTGATGCCGAGCTTTCTTTTCCTCCTGGTTTGTGTTAAAGCAAACCAGACGATGCAAGTCAAGGGAGTGCCCGTGTCCCATCTCTAAACTTCTGCAGCCTGAACTACAAGTCTATAGTCACAGGCATGTTCTGCAGTAGTTTTTCTAAGGTAGACAATGCCCATGAGGAAAATTATATTCTCACTTTAAAACTTTCTTTCCCTTTGGTCTGAAAGGGAGGTTTTTTCTACTTACTGTATACTTTGCTGATGGCAAAGTGAATCTACTATGAGATTATTATTTAAGTTCATATTTTGGCTATGCTATTACAGAAAAATGTTAGCCATCTCTTTTATAAGGTCTAAAGATTAAATTGTGCATCCTACAGATTCCTTTATAATAGAATTAGTTTCCTACCTTGAAGAGAATAGAGAAATGAAAGAACAAGTTGGGCTTAGAATAGAGAAATGAGGGAGCAAGTCCTAGATCGCTTACTGACAATAGCAATATTACATGAATACTTAGCAAACCATTTCAACCATTAGATAACAACTTAAGAAAACATTTACCAGAGGGTCCAATGCCTTCTAGAAATTTTAAGAATCATGTATTTGAAAACACCTCTTAAATATCTAACATGGTGTAGTTTGTTTAGCCAGTAAACTTAAGCACAACCATATAAAATGTTTTTAGTTTCTTTCTACCAACACGTTTAAAACATATGATACACAGATTCAGGTCACACCAATTAAAATGTATCTTTGATTGATTTTAGCAGCTTAAATTTATGGACAATTTTATCTATAAACCATTTAAAATAAAACTCTTAATAAAATTTCCCCATGTGGACATACTATATGTACACACATATAACATAGCATAATAGACCAATATAGCAATTTTAATAATAGCTTTTAAAATCTAACTCTTTTTCTAGATTGTCAATGGATTTGAATTGCTTTTTGTTTTTAGTAACCTCAGTTAACCATACTTTCTCTCATTTGGTACTGTTAATACATTATTGGCTTCATCTGTTTACAGAGCCATCCCAAAGTACTGAATACAATAAAAGTAGCTGGAAAAAGTCCATAGGAACCTATAGCATGACAGCTAAACACAGAACCAACAACGCTTTAGTTTTATGAGCAGCACACCATATATAACTATGGATGACAAAAGAGTTTAAGTCGCCATGTTTAAAATTATAAACTCATCAACCAACAAGAGGCACGTGCTTACTTCACAGTATTTTTGAAAGCACCTGTAGGATTTTACAAGTATTTAACCCTTTAGGCCTCTGGGGCTTTCTCATTAAGGTAACTATCATGTCTTGTAACACAAGATCATTAGACATTTTAATTCTCAAACATTTGTATTAATAGCATTTTCCATTATAGAAACTTAAAGTCTGGTACCACATCACATCCTGACAGTCCTTCTAATATAATCCAAATAGCCTGCTTAGTTGGTGTCTCTATAAGATGAGAGACATAGGTCCTTCGATTTTTTCAGTTGGGCCCAAACTGGAAAAACCAAAGTCCAGGATTTACTGGAAATTTTAGAGACCAGATTGTTTGAAACTTTGATTTTTTGAATGCCTGTCAAGAATGCCAAGAAGGCTCAAAATCCAAAATATCTGGTTGGAATAAGTTTCCTTAAAATCATGACATAACATAGACCAAATTTGATCATTGCTACAAGGTGACTATTCAACTCTTTGAAAATAAGCACATATTTAAATAACCCATAGCTCTTAATAAAAATTCAGCTGTTTTTGAACAATTAGAATTGAACAGGCATCAAGAGCACATAATAGATTACTTTAACACATTGCTTTAACTGAGCATCAGAGTTTAATTCTATGTCAAAGAGAAATTGAGCTTCCTGTGATCTTTTGCTGTGAGGTTTCCTTCCTTTACCTTCTTTCATATTGGTGACCGTGTTTCTGTGTTTCTGTGTCTAACACATCTTTAAGCATCTTTTGCAGGGCAGGATGAGTGTCAACAAATCCTTTCAGTTTCTGTTTGCTATGAAAAGTCTTAATTTCACCTTCATTCACAAATGAGAGCTTTGCAGGATATAGTATTCTGGGCTGGCAGTTTTTCTCTCTTAGTACCTGGGCTATGTCTCGCCATTCCCTTCTAGCTTGTAGGGTTTCTGATGAGAAGTCTGCTGTGAGTCTAATTGGAGATCCTCTAAGAGTAATCTGACATTTCTCTCTTGCACATTTTAGGATCTTTTCTTTATGTTTCACTGTGGTGAGTTTGATTACAACATGTCGTGGTGAGGATCTCTTTTGGTCATGTTTATTAGGGGTTCTATAAGCTTCCTGTACTAAGGTGTCTCTGTCCTTCTCCAAACCTGGGAAATTTTCTTCTAGTATCTCATTGAAAATTCCTTCTAATCCTTTCTCCCTCTCCATGCCTTCAGGGACTCCTAGAACCCAAATGTTGGTTTTTTTAATAGTATCCTGTAGATTCCTGACAATATGTTTTAGATTTCTAATTTCTTCTTCTTTTCTTTGGTTTGCCTGTTTCCTTTCCTGTTCTCCATCTTCTAAGTCTGATAGTCTCTCTTCTGCTTCACCCATTCTGTTTTTAAG
Source organism: Lepus europaeus (assembly GCF_033115175.1). NCBI lineage: Eukaryota > Metazoa > Chordata > Mammalia > Lagomorpha > Leporidae > Lepus > Lepus europaeus. The sequence continues at coordinate 1,227,678 of NW_026909478.1, forward strand.
GCTCTCTAATGTGTTTGTCATTTGATCTATTGAATTCTTCTTTTCATTATGATTTCTCGTCACTATCACAGTTTCTTGTTCCACTAGTTGTTTCTTTTCATTTTGATTCCTCCTTAATATTTCATTTTCATGAGAGAGATTTTCTATCTTGTCCATTAAGGAATTCTGTAGTTCAAGAATTTGTTTTTGAGAACTTCTTAATGTTCTTATCAATTTTTTGAGATCCGCTTCTTGCATTTCTTCGATCTCAAGATCTTCATAATCTTGAATTTGGGTGTCTTTTTCATTTGGGGGTGTCATAGTGTCTTCCTTGTTCTCGTTAGCTTGGTTTTTGTGCTTGTTGTTTGTCATGTTGGAGATATTTGGTTTCTTCACTGTGGTGTTTTTTCTTGTTACACTATGGCTCTATCTTAAGTGGACTGTCTGCTTTCAGTGGAGCCTTAGAGGCTTGAGATGAGTGTGGACTGAGAGCTGTGTTTGGTTCCTCAGGGTTGAGGGTGTGTCAAAAATGACATCCCAGGTTAGATGTGGTAAATCTCTCTTTTTTTTATTCAAAAGAGAATTAAATCTTCACAGCTGAATGTAATTGGAGGTAGTTAGCAGGCAAAGGATTTTCCCCCAGGAGCCAGAGATTGGAAGCTCTTTCCCAAGGACCACACAGGGAATCTCTGCTGCCCTCAGTGTAGGCTCCAATTCTCCTGCAGTCTCCCACTGGGTTGCCAAGTTAGATCCTAACCTCCTGTTATTTCACCCCTCCCCCCAGAGTCAGGTTTTTCTGCTAGGCTCAGGGCCGGTGCAGACCTGAGTTCGCCCTGCCTATGATGTATGTCCAAAATGGCGCCTGCTCTGTCTTGTTCGCCTTTGAGAGGTGAGCGGAGAGAGAGAAACTTGTGTCCGTATCGGTCACTTTTTTATTTTTTTCCTCTCTCTCTTCTAGTTAGCCTGGTGAATTTTTACCCACGGAGTTTCAAACCTCGTTCCTTCTAGCCTCCTCTTTCTACTTTCCCGCTGGTGTCTCGGGCTATTGAGGTTCGGCTCACTTCACGTTCCAGGGCTGGTGTGTTGAGTCTGCCGCTGGTGTCCCGAAGTTGGACTCGCACGCTCTCCACGCAGGTACACTGTGACTCACTAGTTCCGGAACTGTTTCCACTGCTGTTTCATCCCCTACTCTTCCTGACCCTGCAGTATCTCCACTAATATAAAACTGTCTCTCCCCCGGACTAATAGTGTGCTCCCTGCCTATTCCGCCATCTTTCTGCTCTCCTAATTTCCTATCTGGACTTTATTCTTTTGAGTGTTTTTTATCGGGGAACATTTTATTTTACTGTGATTTTCCCGGTCCATTGCATACGAATTCCACACCAGTTTGTCCGGATATGACTGCATGAAACCAGAAATATCCAGTTGTGTTTTGGCTAACTCAATCCCATACATTGCTACAGACTCTGTGTTTGTGTTCTTGAGATATTATCAACAGAGTTTATTGTTTCGAATGTTTTTTTTTCAGTGAACATTTCATTTTGCACTTGGAAACACGAAATGGTTCCACATGGAGACACCAGCTCTACATATTTGTATTTTCTAGGGAGAAAGCTAGAGGAACTGCAGCAAACAAACATGAAATGTCTGTTTGTATCAATGACATTTTAAGCCCTTGCCTAACGAAAAGAATTTGCTTTTCTCCAAAACCATTTTTACTGTGATTTTCTTGGTCCATTGCATACGAATTCCACACCACTTCGTCTGCATATGGCTGGTTGAAACCAGAAATATCCGGTTGTGTTTTTTCTAACTCAATGCGAAACATTCTGTGCTTCGGTGTTTTTGTTTTCTGGATATTATTGATGAACTTTATTGTTTTGAATGTTTTTATCAGGGAACATTTAATTTCGTACCGTGAAACACTAATTGCTTCATCATGGGGACACAAGCTCTACACATTCATATTTCCAGGGAGAAAGCTAGCGGAACTGCGGCAAAGAAAAATGATATTTCTGTTTGTATAGATGACATTTTATGCACTTGCATAAAGAAAAGACTTTGCTTTTCTCCAAAACCATTTTTACTGTGATTTTCTCGGTCCATTGCATACGAATTCCATACCATTTTGTCCGCATATGACTGGATGAAACCAGAAATATCCGGTTTTGTTTTGGCTAACTCAATGCGAAATATTGTGAAAGCCTCTGTGTTTGTGTTTTCTGGATATTATCGATGGACTTTATTCTTTTGCATGTTTTTTTCAGGGAACATTTATTTTGTACCCTTGAAACACTAATTGCTTCATCATGGGGACACCAGCTATACAGATTCGTATTTTCTAGGGAGAAAGCTAGAGGAACTGTGGCAAACAAACATGATATTTCTGTTTTTATCGATGACATTTTATGCACTTGCCTAACGAAAAGTCTTTGCTTTTCTCCAAGACCATTTTTACTGTGATTTTCTCGGTCCATTGCATACGAATTCCACACCTGTTTGTCCACATATGACTGGATGAAATCAGGAATATCAAGTTTTGTTTTGGCTAACTCAATCCCCGATATTGCTACAGCCTCTGTGTTTGTGTTTTCTCTATATTATCAACGGACTTTTTTGTTTTGAAGGTTTTTTATCAGAGAACATTTTATATTGAGCTTGGGTACAGTAATAGGTTCCACATGGAGACTCCAGCTCTACGTATTCGAATTTTGTAGGTATTAAGCTAGAGGAACTGCAGCAAACAAACATGGTATTTCTGTTTGTATAGATGACATTTTATGCAGTTGCCTAACGAAAAGACTTTGCTTTTCTCCAAGACCATTTTTACTGTGATTTTCTCGGTCCATTGCATACGAATTCCACACCAGTTTGTAAGGATATCACTGGATGTAACCGGAAATATCCGGTTTTGTTTAGGCTAACTCAATCCCAGATATTGCTACAGTCTCTGTGTATGTGTACTCCTGATATTATCCACAGAGTTTATTGTTTTGAATATTTTTTATCAGGGGACATTTAATTTTGTGCTGTGAAACAATAATTGGTTCCACATGGAGACACCAGCTCTACACATTCATATTTTCTAGGGAGAAAGCTAGAGGAACTGCAGCAAACATGATGTTTCTGTTTGTAGAGATGACATTTTATGCACTTGCCTAACGAAAAGACTTTGCTTTTCTCCAAAACCATTTTTACTGTGATTTTCTCGGTCCATTGCATACGAGTTTCACACATGTTTGTCCACATATGACTGGATGAAATCAGAAATATCAAGTTTTGTTTTGGCTAACTCAATCCCAGATATTGCTACAGCCTCTGTGTTTGTGTATTCCTGATATTATCCACGGACTTTATTGTTTTCAATTTTTTTTATCAGGGAATATTTAATTTTGTACCGTTGAAACACTAATTGGTTTATCATGGGGACACCAGCTCTACACATTCGTATTTTCTAGGGGAAAGGTAGAGGAACTGCTGGAAAGAAACATGATATTTCTGTTTGTATAGATGACATTTTATGCACTTGCCTAATGAAAAGACTTTGCTTTTCTCCAAAACCATTTGTACTGTGATTTTCTCAGTCCATTGCATACGAATTCCTCACCACTTTGTCCGGATATGACTGGATGAAACCGGAAAAATCTGGTTTTCTTTTTGGCTGACTCAATCCCAGGTATTGCTACAGCCTCTGTGTTTGTGTTTTCTGGATATTCTCACCGGACTTTATTTTGTTGAATGATTTTTATCGGGAACATTTTATTTTGAGCTTGCTTAGAGTAATTGGTTCCACAAGGATAAACCAGCTCCACACATTCGTTTTTTCTATGGAGAAAGCTAGAGGAACACCGGCAAACAAACATGAAATTTCTGTTTGTATAGATGAGATTCTATGCACTTGCATAAAGAAAAGACTTTGCTTTTCTCCAAAACCATTTTTACTGTGATTTTCTCAGTCCATTGCATACGAATTCCACAACACTATGTCCGGATATGACTGTATGAAAGCATAAATATCCGGTTGTGTTTTGGCTAACTCAATCTGAAATATTGTGAAAGCCTCTGTATTTGTGTTTTCTGGATATTATCGATGCACTTTATTGGTATGAATGTTTTTTATCGGGGAACATTTTATTTTGTACCATTGAAACACAAATTGGTTCATCATGGGGACTCCAGCTCCACACAATCGTATTTTCTAGGACGAAATCTAGAGTAACTGCGGCAAACAAAAATGATATTTCTATTTGTATCTATGACATTTTATGCACTTGCCTAACAAAAAGACGTTGCTTTCCTCCAAAACCATTTTTACTGTGATTTTCTCGGTCCATTGCATACGAATTCCACAACTGTTTGTCCGAATATGACTGGATGTAAACGAAAATATCCAGTTTTGTTTTAGCTAACTCAATGCCAGATAATGCTACCGACTATGTGTTTGTGTATTCCTGATATTATCCATGGACTTTATTGTTTTGAATGTTTTTTTTTTCAGGGAACATTTTATTTAGTGCTTGGAATCACTAATTGATTGCACATGGAGACACCAGCTCTAAACATTCGTAGTTTCTAGAGAGAAAGCTAGAGGAACTGTGACAAACAAAAATGGTATTTCTGTCTGTATAGATGACACTTTATGCACTTGCCACACGAAAAGACATTGCTTTTCTCCAAAACCTTTTTTACTATGATTTTCTCGGTACACTGCATACGAATTCCACACTAGTTTGTCCGGATATGACTGGATGAAACCAGAAATATCCGGTTGAGTAGTGGCTATCTCAATGCAAAATATGTGAAAGCCTCTGTGTTTGTGTTTTCTGGATATTTCTGGTCTTTATTATTTTGAATGTTTTTATCAGGGAACATTTAATTTTGTACCATTGAAACAGTAATAGGTTCATCTTGGGGACACCAACTCTGCATATTCGTATTTTCTTGGGAGAGATCTAGCCGAATTGCGTCAAACAAACGTGATATTTCTGTTTGTATAGATGACATTTTATGCACTTGCCTAAGAAGAAGACTTTGCTTTTCTCCAAAACCATTTTTACTGAGATTTTCTCGGTCCATAGCATAAGAATTCCACACCAGTTTGTCCGGATATGACTGGATGAAACCAGAAATATCGGGTTGTGATTTGGCTATTCAATCTCAGATATTTCTACAGCCTCTGTGTTTGTGTTTTCCGACTATTATCAACGGACTTTATTGTTTTGAATGTTTTTTATCAGGGATAATTTAATTTTGTTCTTGGATACAGTAATTGCTTCCACATGGAGACACCAGCTCTGCGTATTTGTATTTTCTAGGGTGAAAGCTAGAGGAACTGTGGCAAACAAACGTGATATTTCTGTATCTTTCAATGACAATTTAAGTACTTTCCTAAGAAAAAGACTTTGCTTTTCTCCAAAACCATTTTTACTCTGATTTTCTAGGTACACTGCATACGAATTCCACACCAGTTTGTCCGGATATGACTGGATGAAACCGGAAATATCCGGTTGTGTTTTGGTTAACTCAATCCCAGATATTGCTACAGTCTCTGTGTTTGTGTTTTCCGGATATTATCAACGGACTTTACAGTTTTGAATGTTTTCTATCAGGGAACATTTTGTTTTGAGCTTGGATACAGCAATTGGTTCCACATGGAGACACCAGCTCTACATATTTGTATTTTCTAGGGAGAAAGCTAGAGGAACTCTGACAAACATGATATTACTGTTTCTATCAATGATATTTTATGCACTTGCCTAACGAAAAGACTTTGCTTTTCTCCAAAACCATTTTTACTGTGATTTTCTCAGTCAATTGCATCCGAATTCCACACTACTTTGTCCGGTATGACTGCATGAAACCAGAAATATCCGGTTGTTCTTTGGTTAACTCAATGCGAAATATTTTAAAAGCCTCTTTTTTTGTTTTTTCTGGATATGATCGATGGACTTTATTGATTTGAATGTTTTTATTTGGGAACATTTAATTTTGTTCCGTGGAATCACTAATTGGTTCATCATGGGAACACCAGCTCTACACATTCGTATTTTCTAGGGAGAAAGCTAGAGGAACTGCGGCAAACAAACATGATATTTCTGTTTCTATCAGTGACATTTTAAGCACTTTCTCAAAGAAAAGACTTTGCTTTTCTCCAAAACCATTTTTAGTGTGATTTTCTCGGTCCATTTCATCTGAATTCCAAACGACTTTGTCCGTACATGAGTGGATAAAACAAGAAATATCGGGTTGTTCTTTTGCTAACTCAATGCGAAATATTGCGAATATTTCTGTGTTTGTGTTTTCTGGATATGATCGATGGACTTTATTGTTTTGAATGTTTTTATCAGGGAACCTTTAAATTTGTACCGTAGAAACACTAATTGGTTCATCATGGGGACACCAGCTCTACACATTCATATTTTGTAGCGAGAAAGCTAGACGTACTGCAGCAAACAAACATGATATTTCTGTTAATATAGATGACATTTTATGCACTTGCCTAACGAGAAGACTTTGCTTCCCTCCAAAGAATTTTTACTGTTATTTTCTCGGTCCATTGCATACGAATTCCACACAAGTTTGTCCAGATATGACTGGATGAAACTGGAAATATCTGGTTTTGTTTTGGCTAACTCAATCCGAAATATTGTGAAAGCCTCTGTGTTTGTGTATTCCTGATGTTATACATGGACTTTATTGTTTTGAATGTTGCTGCACCCACAGCTGTTGTAACACCTGCATAGCAAACTTTTGTTGCTTTGGGTTCCACGGCTGCAGGGATGAGGCAAGAACTCCGTGGAGTGAGGCCTCGAGTGGTTTCTGTGTTGCCAACGGTCGTAAAGACTCTCGGCTCACGTACTAAGAAGTACAAGACCTGATTGCTGCTGGTTAATAAAGCAATGTGTCCCAGCATTGATAGTGATTTTATTATGCACGATTTACTTGCTTTATTTGTATTTAGTAGTTATGCCACATAGTGCGTCAGCACAAGTGCACCATGATTAGAAACAAGGGAATCAAATAGTGCCTATAAGCATTTCACAAAAATTAACAAAAAACACTTTAGACTTTGGCCCACCAGTCATTAGGGCTATTTACGAGGAGGCATTAAACACTGACAAGAAACAGCACACCCTAGACAAGATAAAACAAAGGGAGCTGAGGTGTGAGTTTTAGGGAGCTGAGGTGTGATTTAGGTTCCGGGTTATCAGAAGGTTTAGGCAGCATGGGGATGAGAAAGCTACATTCAATCTTACTTAGGTGATATATGGGACTTGGGCTAACAAGCACCACCATCTGATAACTCCCCTGTCCCAGGTTCTCCTAATGAGAGGTTAGCTAGTAACCTGACCTTTACCTTTTCTTAAAAGTAGGACTGCAAATCATCACCACAATCTCTCCCTATGTCCCTTGTAAAGTTAATCATGTAACCCCATTAACCTTAACAAGTTTTTGTAATCTTGGAATTTCTTTTGTCTTCAGCAATGTAGGCTTCCCTATATAAACTCTGGTTTCCTCGCTAATAAACTGCAGCAGCAGCATACTCAAAAAGTGTGTGTGTCTGTCTGTCATTTCCCCGCCGATTCCTGTTTCTGCTGGCCTTCGCCCCCTCATTCTCCCTTGGTCTGTTGACTCCACGAGAGCTGGTCCGCGGCAGGTGGATCCCGAACAGGGACCTGAAGGACAGGTAATCTTTCTTTCTTCAGAATTAGGAACGGCTCTTACCAGGGAGCTGCAGTCCTGCCGGTAAAGGCTCACCGGTTAAGAGTAAGTAATCTAGGGAATCATGGGGCACACTTTGACCAAGAATGAAAAGATGCTAGTTGTCATGTTACGGAAAATGCTGACTAAATCTGGATTTCCTGTCTCGGTATAAACAGTAAAAACTTTTACTTCTTTTCTCAGAAGAGTTAGTCCTTGGTTCCTGGAGGGAGGCTCTTTAGTCTTAGAGGATTGGAAAAAGGTTGGCAAAGAAATGAGTAGGTATGTGCAAAACCAAGGGGAAAATACCTTGCCCCCACAAGCATATCAACTTTGGTACCAAATTAAAGAACTTTTGGCGGAAACCACGCCATTTGAAGGCCTGTGCCGTGAGACAGCCTCTGATATAGGAGAAACTACAGGTTATAAAATACTGGACTGTGGTCCAGGGGGTCACAGGCAGTGTATTCCTTTGATGGCTTCTGCACCTCCTATGGTGTATAATGCCATAAAAAAGGATGAAAAGAAAGATGATGATTATAGCGAGGTAGATTGGAAGGAATTGGAGGATGAACGAGAGGAGGACGAGGAGGATAATTATAGAGACCACCATAGGCCTCCTCCTGTTCCTATGCAATCTATGATGAGGAAGCCTCCTAAGCCTAGAAGGCACCCTCCTCCATTACCCCCTCCTCCAATGGGCTTTAAAGGTGCCATAGCTGAGGCTCGGAAAAATGGGGATGTTGCCTTTGGCATCTTTCCTGTTGTGGAAACCACTGAAAATGATGAAGAACCTACCTGGGAGCCCCTACCTTTGAAAACGCTCAAAGAACTGCAGAGTGTGGTAAAAACTAGTGGTGCTACCATGCCTTACACTTTACAAATTGTGGACATGATAGCCAGCTTATGGCTGACCCCTTATGATTGGATGCAAACAGCTAAGGCTACTCTTAATCTTGGGGATTTTATCCTTTGGAGAACAGAGTATGAGGATAAGTGTAAGAAAACTATTGACCAAAGTATCAAGAAAAGAGGCCCTAAGCCTACATTGTCTATGCTTATGGGGTCAGGGGAATATGCCCCCTTAAATGCTCAGCAAAAAATTCCAAAAGACATTTTAAAGATTATAACAAGCAATGCAATATATGCTTGGCGTAACATTCCCCCTACAGGAACCAAACCAGGAACATTGGCAGGTATTAGACAGGGAACGGAAGAGCCTTATCAGGATTTCATTTCCAGATTGGAAGAAGCGGTAACGAGGATGCTGCCCCCTTCTGAGGGGACAGACATGCTCTTAAAACAATTGGCTTGGGAAAATGCTAATCCACTGTGTCAGGATTTAATTTGGCCTATTAGAAAGACAGGAACTATTCAAGATTATGTAAAAGCATGTTTAGATGCCTCACCAGCTATAGTCCAGGGAATGGCCTATGCTGCAGCTATGAAAGGTCAGAAGTTTAGTGCATATGTTAAGAAAACATACGGAGGAGGCGCCAAATCATCATCCATGGATGTTTGCTATAATTGTGGCCAACCAGGGCATATGCAGAGGGAATGCAAACATCCAAAAGAAGGTTCAAAGAAGCAAGGGCCGCCGGGGCTGTGTCCTCGGTGTAAGAAGGGAAAACATTGGAAAAATGAGTGTAAATCCAAGTTCCATAAAGATGGGACTCCTTTAAATAAGGAAAAAGAGAAACAAGAGGAAACAAAAAACTAGATGAGGGGCGGTCTCCTAGCCCCACTCCAAAGGGAGAGGAGTCAGCAGGGCAGAAACAGCAATTAAATCCTGAAGCCCCGGAATTTACGGTGCTTGATTTGCCTAGGGTAACACCGGGTAGTGCAGGCTTGGATTTGGCAAGCTCAAAAGACATTATAGTGTCTAAGTGGGACGGAGTAACTTTAGTGCCCACTAATGTAAAAGGAACTTTGTTGCCTCAGACAGTGGATTAATAATTGGCAGAAGTTCAAATTATGCAAAAAATTTTGAAGTACTTCCTGGTGTTTTGGATGCAGACACAGAAGCAGATATAAAAATCATGATTCGACCTCTAAAGGAAACAGTTCAAATTCACAAAGGGCAAAGAATAGCTCAACTATTATTACCTTATGTAAACCTGCCAAACAGAATTTTACAAGGAAGCAGGGGCCAAGGCCAGTTTGGCAGCACTGATGAGGGTGTATTTTTAATGCAAGATCTTGGCCAGCATCCATTTAAAGTCGTGTCTCTCAATGGCAGAAAATTTAAAGGGCTCCTTGACACCGGAGCAGATAGAACATGTATAGTTTCCTCAGATTGGCCTTCCGCCTGGCCAGTACATCGGACAGGCTCTTCATTGTTGGGCTTGGGGACAGCTAACGGTGTCCTGCAAAGTTCAGCAATGTTAAAATGGACTTGTGAAGGTAAGGAAGGTTATATACAGCCTTATGTTCTTCCCTCTTTACCATTTACACTATGGGGAAGAGATTTCTTGGATGCAATGGAAGTTAAATTGGTAACAGCAGATAATTTAAATGAGCAGCATTTTTTATAGGGGCCACTGCAGAAAATCTTTTTGCAGATAAAATTCAGTGGCTGACTCAAGAACCTGTGTGGGTGAGTCAGTGGCCCCTTACGGAAGAGAAAATACAGGCTCTTGAGCAGCTAGTACAAGAACAACTAGAAAAGGGGCATTTAGTAGAATCAAAAAGTCCTTGGAATACACCAGTATTTGTTATAAAGAAAAAATCAGGTAAATGGAGGCTCTTACAAGATTTAAGAGCAGTCAATGCAGTTATGAAGGACATGGGTCCTTTGCAACCTGGACTGCCATCTCCGGTTGCTGTTCCTAAATGATGGAGAGTCATTATTATAGATCTACAAGATTGTTTCTTTACCATAAAATTGGATCCTGCAGACTGTGAGCATTTTGCTTTCAGTGTGCCATCATCAAATTTTAAGCAACCTTATAGAAGGTATCAGTGGGTCACTTTACCACAAGGGATGAAAAATTCTCCTACATTATGTCAAAAATTTGTCGATAAGGCTATGCAAATAATAAGAAAAAATATGCTACTGCATATATAATTCATTATATGGATGATATATTATTGACTCATAAAAATTCTGCTATACTAGATAATTTGTTGTATGATACTATTCAAACTTTAACTGCTCATGGCTTGGTTATAGCTCCTGATAAAGTGCAGAGAGATCGACCTCTAAATTATTTGGGTCAAATTATAAAGGATGATTATATTATTTCACAAAAAATTACAATAAGAAGGGATAGGCTAAAAACATTAAATGATTATCAAAAATTATTAGGAGACATAAATTGGCTAAGACCTCATTTAAGAATAACCACAGGGGAATTGAGTCCCTTGTATTCTATCTTGCATGGGGATTCAAATCCAAAGTCACTTAGAATTATGACCCCGGAAGCTTTACAGGCTTTACAATTAGTTGAAGAGGCATTATCAAAAGCAAGAGTGCATCAGGTAAATTATACTAAGCCATGGAGTCTGTTAATATTTTCAACAGCTTATACACCTACAGCTTGCCTATGGCAGGAGGGAGTCTTGGAGTGGCTTCACTTGCCTCATACACAGGCAAAGATGCTTGCAGATTATCCTTATTTATGTGCTTTATTAATTACCAAAGGTAGAGCTCGCTCTAAAGAATTGTTTGGCAAGGAGCCAGCCACTATTGTCACACTATACAATAAAAGTCAAGTAGAGGAGCTAATGCAAAATAATGAAGATTGGGTCATAGCGCTGCAAAACTATATAGGGCAGATAAAATATCATTATCCCAAACATCCTATTATAGAATTTGCAAGGCATGTAGAATTGGTATTTCCAGTCTGGTTTTCGCCACAACCCTTAGCTAAAGCTCAAAATATTTTTACTGATGGGTCATCTTCAGGTTGTGCTGTGGTTTATTCTAAAGAGCACGGTGTGTATGTTGAAAGTGGTGAAAAAACCTCTGCCCAGCAGGCGGAAATAAAAGCAGTCATTTTGGCCTTTACAAAATTTTCACAACCATTTAACCTTTATTCAGATTCTAAATATGTGGTTAATTTATTTCCGGCTCTAGAGACAGCTCTCTTATCAGGAAAATCACCTATTCTTACTTTATTAAGACAATTACAAAAGTTAATCAGGGAAAGAACGGCAAAGTTTTACATAGGACATATAAGAGGCCATAGTAAATTACCAGGTCCTTTAGCAGAAGGCAATGCTATTGCTGATATGCACACTCAGCCTATTGTGGCCACAGTGCAGGAGGCATTAGAGAGTCATAACATTCATCACCAAAACGCAGCCTCTTTGCGAAAAATGTTCTCTATTACTAGAGAACAGGCAAGACAGATTGTAAAACAATGTACTCATTGTCCCCCCGTACATCATCCTCCAAAGATGGGTGTAAATCCCCGAGGTTTAAAAGCTAACATTATTTGGCAGATGGATGTAACTCATGTGTCTTCTTTTGGTAAGTTGGGATATGTGCATGTGACTGTTGACACTTTTTCTCATTTTGTGCATGCATCTGCTAGAACGGGAGAAGCAGTAAAAGATGTTATTCAACATCTAATTCAGTGTTTTCAAATTATGGGCATTCCTTCTCAAATAAAAACCGATAATGGACCAGCTTATATCTCTAAAGCATTTGCAAATTTTTGTGCCCAGTGGCACATAACTCATATTACAGGAATTCCTTATAATCCTCAAGGACAGGCAATCATTGAAAGAGCTCATCAAACATTAAAGCTACAATTAGAACGCCTTAAAACTGCAAATTCTTATTTCTCACCTCATCATGTACTGTCTCATTCATTGTTTGTTTTAAATCATTTAAATGCTGATGAAAAGGGCCTTACAGCAGCCCTAAGACACTGGGACAGGGAGGTTTATAAGACCCCCCCTGCCCAAAGTTCTCTGGAAAGACCTCTTAACAGGAATGTGGAAAGGTCCGGATGTGCTAATCACCTCGGGACGAGGTTATGCTTGAGTTTTTCCACAGGATGCCGACTCTACTGTCTGGATCCCAGACAGGCTCATCAGGACGGCCCCCGGCACAGCGCCGCAAGCAGCGACGCTGGAAGAAGCAGAAAAAACGCATGGAACATCAGATGAAGAAATTGAAAATAATCCAGCAGAGGCAGAAAATCACTTGGACGATGGTCCGTCACCTGGCTCGAAAAGCAAAAGAACTTCTTGCTGAACAAAAAAAGCCTTGTACAACCTCTTATCTTTTTGTGGCTTTTCTTGCCTTGATTTCAACTCCAAAAACTGAGGGGACTTCATATTGGGCTTATGTTCCTAATCCTCCCATTGTACAGCCTGTGGGGTGGTTGGATAGGGAACCTGTGAAAGTGTTAACAAATGACTAATTATGGTTGGGCGGCATGCGGGACTCTGACGCAAGAGTCTCTTCCTCCTCTATAATTTCCTTTGAGGGGAGAGCAGACTCATTGCCGATTTGTCTCACGCTGCAAGGAAAAGCTCCTAATGGTTGTCTCACAACGAGCTATAAAACTTTCCTAACTGACAGCCCAGACCACAACAACCTTGGTAAGCGATGGGTCTGGGAAACAGAAATTCAAACATTAGGGGCTCAGGCTCCTTATTTCAATGACAGCTTTACACATGTTCCAGAGATTGATCTGCCACTCACGCCATGTGTGAAAAAGTATCGAAACCCAGATAAGACGTGGTTATCGTCCTTAACTAAATTCCCAACCTGGTTATCTTGTGGATTTTCTGTTGCTGCTTGGTATCAACCTAAGGGTGGTGACATAACAATTTGGGATTTTTCTAATTCAAATCCTGGGGATGGAATTTATGAAAAGTACTTAAAAGAAAAGAGTAATAAATTTCATAATTATACTTATCTTGGATTGGGGGAACCTTTACGGCTATGGTTTTCTCCTGGCTTTGTAGAACCTACCTGGTTTGCAACAAAGGACAATGTAACTAGAAAACATACTGATTTATTTCGCTTAGCAGCTGCTACAAATATGTTGCTAGAGAAACAACCCAATCAAACTGTTTCACAGCCTATTGCGGTTAAAGCGTGTGTAGCTTATCCTAGCGCTATCTTGTTAGCTCAAACTGAAGCTGTAAAAATAACAAAAGAAGGTCGCTCATATAAAATTACTTGTGCTGCATGTAAAATGACAAATTGTATTACTCCTGCTGAGCCTAAGGTTTTTACTACCATATTGTTGGTGCGTAGACCGCCGTTTGTGCTGCTACCTGTTGAATTAGGAGAAGAAAATTGGTATGATAATTCTGCTTTACAAGTATTAGATCTGTTAAGTGGGCTTTTGCGTCTGAAACGCTCTGTTGCTGCTTTGATCTTAGGAATTACTGCTTTAATTACTATTATCACTAATTTTGCTATAGCTACTACTGCCTTAGTTCAGGAAATTCAAACTGCTCACTATGTCAATACATTAAATAAAAATATTACCATGACACTGATTACACAAGAAGCAATAGATCAGAAATTAGAAGCAAAAATAAATGTGTTAGAGGAAGTAGTCCTGGCTTTGGGACAGGATGTTGCTAATCTGCAAATAATGTTTTCTGCTCGTTGTCATAGTAATTTTAAGTCAATTTGTGTTACTCTGCTATCATACAATACTTCAAAACCTGGGAGAAAATAAAAGCACACTTGCAGGGTGTATGGCATGATAATGAGGTTACACATAATTTACATGCTTTGCAAAAGGAGATAGCTGTCGTTAGTCAATCTAGGTTGCAAATAGGGGATTTACAGAATATAGCTACAAGCTTAGAAGCAGGAATCAAAAACTTAAACCCCATAACTTGGAAAAACTACCTCATAAATATAGGGATAGTGACATTAGTAGTTTTGCTAATAATTCTTTTTCTTCCTAAAATCTTAAAACTTCTATTTAGCTCATTGCAGGATGTCCAGCAGGAGGTCTTCGAACTTCGTTTTAAAAATAAAAAGGGAGGAGCTGCTGCACCCACAGCTGTTGTAACACCCGCGTAGCAAACTTTTGTTGCGTCGGGGGTCCACGGCTGCAGGGACAAGGCAAGAACTCTGTGGAGTGTGGCCTCGAGTGGTTTCTGTGTAGCCAACGGTCGTAAAGACTCTCGGCTCACGTACTAAGAAGTACAAGACCTGATTGCTGCTGGTTAATAAAGCAATGTGTCCCAGCATTAATAGTGATTTTATTATGCACGATTTACTTGCTTTATTTGTATTTAGTAGTTATGCCACATAGTGCGTCAGCACAAGTGCACCATGATTAGAAACAAGGGAATCAAGTAGTGCCTATAAGCATTTCACAAAAATTAACAAAAAACACTTTAGACTTTGGCCCACCAGTCATTAGGGCTATTTACGAGGAGGCATTAAACACTGACAAGAAACAGCACACCCTAGACAAGATAAAACAAAGGGAGCTGAGGTGTGAGTTTTAGGGAGCTGAGGTGTGATTTAGGTTCCGGGTTATCAGAAGGTTTAGGCAGCATGGGGATGAGAAAGCTACATTCAATCTTACTTACGTGATATATGGGACTTGGGCTAACAAGCACCACCATCTGATAACTCCCCTGTCCCAGGTTCTCCTAATGAGAGGTTAGCTAGTAACCTGACCTTTACCTTTTCTTAAAAGTAGGACTGCAAATCATCACCACAATCTCTCCCTGTGTCCCTTGTAAAGTTAATCATGTAACCCCATTAACCTTAACAAGTTTTTGTAATCTTGGAATTTCTTTTGTCTTCAGCAATGTAAGCTTCCCTATATAAACTCTGGTTTTCCCGCTAATAAACTGCAGGCAGCAGCAACAGCATACTCAAAAAGTGTGTGTGTCTGTCTGTCATTTCCCCGCCGATTCCTGTTTCCCCTGGCCTTCGCCCCCTCATTCTCCCTCGGTCTGGTGACTCCGCGAGAGCCGGTCCGCGGCAAAATACGAATGTGTAGAGCTGCTGTCTCCATGTGGAACCAATTACTGTATCCAAGCTCAAAATATAATGTTCCCTAATAAAAAACTTTCAAAACAAAAAAGTCCGTGGATAATATCAGGAATAGACATACACAGAGGCTGTAGCAATATCAGCGATTGAGTTAGCCTAAAGAGAACCGGATATTTCCGGTTTCATCCAGTCATATCCGGACAAACTGGTGTGGAATTCGTATGCAATGGACCAAGAAAATCACAGTAAAAATGATTTTGGAGAAAAGCAAAGACTTTTCATTAGGCAAGGGCATAAAATGTCATCGTTACAAATAGAAATATCATGTTTGTTTGCCGCAACTCCTCTAGCTTTCTCCCTAGAAAATACGAATCTGTAGAGCTGGTGTCCTCATGAAGAACCAATCAGTGTTTCAACGGTACACAATTAAATGTTCCCTGATAAAAATATTCAAAACAATAAATTACATCGATAATATCCAGAAAACACAAACACAGAGGCTTTAGCAATATTACGGATTGAGTTAGCCAAAACAAAACCGGATATTTCTGGTTTCATCCAGTCATATCAGGACAAACTGGTGTGGAATTCGTATGCAATGGACCGAGAGAATCAGAGTAAAAATGGTTTTGGAGAAAAGCCAAGTCTTTTCATTATGAAAGTGTATAAAATGTCATCGATACAAACAGAAATATCATGTTTGTTTGCCACAGTTCCTCTAGCTTTCTCCCTAGAAAACACGAATATGTAGAGCTTGTGTCCCCATGTGGACCCAGTGTTTCTACGGTACAAAATTAAATGTTCCCAGATAAAAACATTCAAAACAATAAAGTCCATGGATAATATCCAGAAAACACAAACACAGAGGCAGTAGCAATATATGGGATTGAGTTCGCCAAATCATAACCAGATATTTCCGGTTCCATCCAGTCAAATCCGGACAAACTGGTGTGGAATTCGTATGAAATGGACAGAGAAAATCACAGTAAAAATGGTTTTGGAGAAAAGCAAAGTATTTCCGTTAGGCAAGTGCATAAAATATCATCTACAAACAGAAATATCATGATTGTTTGCCACAGTTCCCCCAGCTTTCTCCCTAGAAAATATGATTGTGTAGAGCTGGTGTCTCCATGTGGAACCAATCAGTGATTCCAAGCAGAAAATTAAATATTTCCTGATAAAAAACATACAAAACAATAAAGTCTTTTGATAATATCAGGAATACACAAACACAGAGGCTGTAGCCATATCTGGGATTGAGTTAGCGAAAACAAAACTGGATATTTCTGGTTTCATCCAGGCATATCCGGACAAACTTGTGTGAAATTCGTATGCAATGGAACGAGAAAATCACAGTACAAATGGTTCTGGAGAAAAGCAAAGTCTTTTGTTAGGCAAGTGCATAAAATGTCATGTATACAAACAGAAATATCATGTGTGTTTGTCGCAGTTCCTCGAACATTCTGCCTAGAAAATAAGATTGTGTAGTGCTGGTGTCTCCATGTGGAACCAATCAGTGATTCCAAGCAGAAAATTCAATATTCCCTGATAAAAACACATTCAAAACAATAAAGTCCGTGGATAATAACAGGAATACACAAACACAGAGGCTGTAGCCATATCTGGCATTCAGTTAGCCAAAAGACTACCGGATATTTCTGGTTTCATCAGTCATATCCAGACAAAGTGGTATGGAATTCGTATGCAATGGACCTGGAACATCACAGTAGAAATGGTTTTTGAGAAAAGCAAACTCTTTTCATTAGGCAATGTATAAAATGCCATCTATACAAACAGAAATATCATGTTTTTTTGTCCTAGTTCCTCTTGCTTTCTCCCTAGAAAATACGAATGTGTAGAGCTGGTGTATCCATGTGGAACCAATTAGTGTTTCCAAGTCAAAATTAAATGTTCCCTGATAAAAACCATTCGAAACTGTAAAGTTCGTGGATAATGTCAGGAATGCACAAACACAGAGGCTGTAGCAATATCTGGGGTTGAGGTAGCCAAAAGACAACCGGATATTTCCGGTTTCATCCAGTCATATCCGGACAAACTTGTGTGGAATCGTATGCAATGGACCGAGAAAATCACAGTACAAATGGTTCTGGAGAAAAGCAAAGTCTTTCGTTAGGCAAGTGCATAAAATGTCATGTATACAAACAGAAATATCATGTCTGTTTGTCGCATTTCCTCGAACATTCTGCCTAGAAAATAAGATTGTGTAGAGCTGGTTTCTATGTGGAACCAATCAGAGATTCCAAGCAGTAAATTCAATATTCCCTGATAAAAAACATTCAAAACAATAAAGTCCGTGGATAATAACAGGAATACACAAACACAGAGGCTGTAGCAATATCTGGGATTGAGTTAGCCAAAACACAACTGGATATTTCTGGTTTCATCCAGCCAAATCCGGACAAATTGCTGTGGAATTCTTATGCAATGGATCGAGAAAATCACAGTAAAAATGCTTTTGGAGAAAAGCAAAGTATTTTCGATAGGCAAGTGCAGAAAATGTCATCGATACAAACAGAAATATCATGTTTGTTTGCCGCATTTCCTTTAGCTTTCTCCCTATATAATACGAATGTGTGGAGCTGGTGTCCACATGAAACCAAATAGTGTTTCAATGGTACAAATTAAATGTTCCCTGATATAACCATTCAAAACAGCAAAGTCCATCGATAATATCCAGAAAACACAAACACAGAGGCTTTCACAATATTTCGGATTGAGTTAGCCAAAACACAACCAGATATTTCTGGTTTCATCCAGTCATATTCGGATAAAGTGGTGTGGATTTCATATGCAATGTACCGAGAAATCACAGTACACATGGTTTTGGAGAATGGCAAAGTCTTTTCGTTAGGCAAGTGCATAAAATGTCATCTATACAAACAGAAATGTCACGTTTGTTTTTTGCAGTTCCTCGAGCTTTCTGACTAGAAAATATGAATGTGTGGAGCTAGAGTCCACAAGATGAACCGATTAATGTTTTAATAGTACAAATTAAATGTTCCCTGATAAAAACATTCAAAACAATAAACTACATCGAAAATATCCAGAAAACACAAAACTTAGGCTTTCACAATATTTCACATTGAGTTAGCCAAAACACAACCGGATATTTCTGGTTTCATCCAGTCATATCCGGAAAAAGTGGTTTGGAATTCATATGCAATGTACCGAGAAAATCACAGTAAAAATGGTTTTGGAGAAAAGCAAAGTCTTTTCGTTAGGCAAGTGCATAAAATGTCATCTATACAAACAGAAATATCATCTTTGTTTGCCGCAGTTCCTCTAGCTTTCTCCCTAGAAAATACGAATGTGTAGAGCTGGTGTCCCCACGATGAACGAATTAGTGTTTCAACGGTACAAAATGAAATGTTCCCTGATAAAAAACATTCGAAACAATAAAGTCCGTGGATAATATCATGAATACAGAAACACAGAGGCTGTAGCAATATCTGGGATTCAGTTAGCCAAACCAAAACCCGAATATTTCCGGTTTCATTCAGTCATATCCGGAGAAACTTGTGTGGAATTCGTATGCAATGGACAGAGAAAATCACAGTAAAAATGGTTTTATAGAAAAGCAAAGTCTTTTCATTAGGCAACTGCATAAAATGTCATCTATACAAACAGAAATATCATGCTTGTTTGCGGCAGTTCCTCTAGCTTTCTCCATAGAAAATAAGAATGTGTTGAGCTGGTGTCCCCACGATAAACCAATTAGTGTTTCAACAGTACAAAATTAAATGTTCCATGATAAAAAACATTCAAAACCAGAAAGTCCATGGATAATATCAGGAAAACACAAACCTAGAGGATGTAGCAATATCTGGGATTGAGTTATTTAAAACAAAACCGGATATTTCAGGTTCTATCCAGTCATATCCGGTGAACTGGTGTGAAATTAGTATGCAATGGAACGAAAAAATCACATTAAAATTGGTTTTGTAGAAAAGCAAAGTCTTTTCGTTAGGCAAGTGCATAAAATGTCATCTATACAAACAGAAACATCATCTTTGTTTGCCGCAGTTCCTCTTGCTTTCTCCCTAGAAAATATGAATGTGTAGAGCTGGTGTCTCCATGTGGAAACAATTAGTGTTTTCAAGCACAAAATTAAATGTTCCCTGATAAAAAACATTCAAAACAATAAAGTCCGTGGATAATATCAGGAATACACAAACACAGAGGCTGTAGCAATATCTGGGATTGTGTTAGTCAACACGAAACCGGATATTTCTGGTTTCATCCAGTCATATCCTGACAAACTGGTGTGGAATTCGTATGCAATGGACCGAGAAAATCACTGTACAAATGGTTCTGGAGAAAAGCAAAATCTTTTCGTTAGGCAAGTGCATAAAATGTCATCGATACAAACAGAAATAGCATGTTTGTTTGCCACAGTTCCTCTAGCTTTCTCCCTAGAAAATACGAAGGTGTAGAGCTGGTTTCCCCATGATGAACCAATTAGTGTTTCTACGTTACAAAATGAAATTTCCCTTATAAAAGCATTCAAAACAATAAAGTCTGTCGACAATATTCAGAAAACACAAATACAGGGGCTTTCACAATATTTCGGATTGAGTTAGCCAAAACAAAACCGGATATTTCTTTCATTTTTAACTTTTATTTAATGAATATAAATTTCCAGTGTACAGCTTATGGATTACTGTGGCTTCCCCGTCCCATAACTTCCCTCCCACCCGCAACCCTCCCCTCTCCACTCCCTCTCACCTTCCTTTTACATCAAGATTCATTTTCAATTCTCTGTATATACAGAAGATCAATTTAGTAAAAAGTTTTCAACAGTTTGCACCCACATAGAAACACAAAGTGAAACATACTGTTTGAGTACTAGTTATAGCATTAAATCACAATGTACAGCACATTAAGGACAGAGATCCCACATGAGGAGCAAGTGCACAGTGACTTCTGTTGTTGACCCAACAAATTGACACTCTAGTTTATGGCACCAGTAACCATCCTAGGCTGTCGTCATGAGTTGCCAAGGCTATGGAAGCCTTCCAAGTTTGCGGACTCTAATCATATTTAGACAAAGTCATAAAAGACAGAGTGAGGATAGTAACCAATGATCCTAAGAGTGTAATTTACCAGGTTTGAACAATTGTATAGCATTAAGTGGGGAAGAGGACCATCAGTACACCCAGGTTGGGAGTAGAGCCATTGGTGGTAGAGTAGAGGTTCTGATTACAAAGGAATGAGGCCCAAGTGCACTAGACAGGGCCTAGAACAAAGGACAGAGTCATTATTAGAGGAGCTAAGAAAGGTGCTGTCTAAGCTACAAGCAATTTTTCTGATTGCGAGGCAAATAGAACCTGATAGAAGGGGCTTGATAATAATCCGGTGGGCTTTAGGCCTTGTAAATTCAGAGGCCCAGACCTATCCATCTCTTCACATGGGGTATATCCTAACGGAGGTGTGAACCTCCTAGGGGAAGGCACTCTGTTGACTTTCATGACTTGGCTGGCCTGGGAGGAGCACTGGCCAGATCAAGGCAGGGGACTTCTCTAACAAGAAATTTACAGTTCTGCCTGCAATGTTGCTGACCCTACTTGACCATCCCCTCAGCTGCAGTGGCCACTTTGGAAGTTGGGCTGAGTGAAGGGCTTTTCAGCTTAGAGCCAATAAGATCTGTGGCTCTGACCTGGGCATCCTTCGACTCCAGGGCAGGTCCATTTCCAGTGATCCAACTCTTGGCAGAGCTCCCAGGGCTCTCCACAGGCTGACTTCTGCTGAAGCCCAGGCTTACCACATTGAAAGCCACTGCAGTGGACTGGTCTGTTGGGTCACCTTGAGGGCAGATCACTGTACAGATCAGCCATTAATAGGCCTGCCACCCATTGCTTCTGATGCCGAGCTTTCTTTTCCTCCTGGTTTGTGTTAAAGCAGACCAGAGGATGCAAGTCAAGGGAGTGCCCATGTCGCATCTCTAATCTTCTGCGGCCTGAACTACAAGTCTATAGTCACAGGCATGTTCTGTAGTAGTTTTTCTAAGGTAGACAATGCCCATGAGGAAAATTATATTCTCACTTTAAAACTTTCTTTCCCTTTGGTCTGAAAAGGAGGTTTTTTCTACTTACTGTATACTTGGCTGATGGCAAAGTATATCTACTATGAGATTATTATTTAAGTTCTTATTTTGGCTATGCTATCACAGAAAAATGTAAGCCATCTCTTTTATAAGGTGTAAAGATTAAATTGTGCGTCCTACAGATTCCTTTATAATAGAATTAGTTTCCTACCTTGAAGAGAATAGAGAAAAGAAAGAACAAGTTGGGCTTAGAATAGAGAAATGAGGGAGGAAGTCCTAGATCGCTTACTGACAACAGCAACATTACATGAATACTTAGCAAACCGTTTCAACCATTAGATAACAGCTTAAGAAAACATTTACCAGAAGGTCCAATGCCTTCTATAAATTTTAAGAATCATGTATTTGAAAACACCTCTTAAATATCTAACATGGTGTAGTTTGTTTAGCCAGTAAACTTAAGCACAACCATCTAAAATGTTTTTAGTTTCTTTCTACCAACAAGTATAAAACATATGATACACAAATTCAGGTCACACCAATTAAAATGTATCTTTGATTGATTTTAGCAGCATAAACTTATGGACAATGTTATCTATAAGCCATTTAAAATAAAACTCTTAATAAAATTTCCCCATGTGGACATACAATATGTACACACATATAACATAGCATAATAGACCAATATAGCAATTTTAATAATAGCTTTTAAAATCTTTAACTCTTTTTGTAGATTGTCAGTTGATTTGAATTGCTTTTGGTTTTTAGTAACCTCAGTTAACCATACTTTCTCTCAGTTGGTACTGTTAATACATTATTGGCTTCATCTGTTTACAGAGCCATCCCAAAGTACTGAATGCAATAGAAGTGGCTGGAAAAAGTCCATAGGAACCTATAGGAGGACAGCTAAACACAGAACCAACAACACTTTAGTTTTATGAGCAGCACACCATATATAACTATGGATGACAAAAGACTTTAAGTCGCCATGTTTAAAATTATAAACTCATCAACCAACAAGAGGCACGTGCTTTTTCACAGTATTTTTGAAAGCACCTGTAGGATTTTACAAGTATTTAACCCTTTAGGCCTCTGGGGCTTTCTCATTAAGATAACTATCATGTCTAGTAACACAAGATCATTAGACTTTTTAATTCTCAAACATTTGTATTAATAGCATTTTCCATTATAGAAACTTAAAGTCTGGTACCACATCACATCCTGACAGTCCTTCTAATATAATCCAAATAGCCTGCTTAGCTGCTGTCTCTATAAGATGAGAGACATAGGTCCTTTGATTTTTTCAGTTGGGCCCAAACTGGAAAAACCAAAGTCCAGGATTTACTGGAAATTTTAGAGACCAGATAGTTTGAAACTTTGATTTTTTGAATGCCTGTCAAGAATGCCAAGAAGGCTCAAAATCCAAAATATCTGGTTGAAATAGGATTCCTTAAAATCATGACATAACATAGACCAAATTTGATCATTGCTACAAGGTGACTGTTCAAATGTTTGAAAATAAGCACATATTTAAATAACCCATAGCTCTTAATAAAAATTCAGCAGTTTTTGAACAATTAGAATTGAACAGGCATCAAGAGCACATAATAGATTACTTTAACACATTGCTTTAACCGAGCATCAGAGTTTAATTCTATGTCAAAGAGAAATTGAGCTTCCTGTGATCTTTTGCTGTGAGGTTTCCTTCCTTTACCTTCTTTCATATTGGTCACCATGTTTCTGTGTTTCTGTGTGTAACACATCTTTAAGCATCTTTTGCAGGGCAGGATGGGTGGCAACAAATTCTTTCAGTTTCTGTTTGCTATGAAAAGTCTTAATTTCACCTTCATTCACAAATGAGAGCTTTGCAGGATATAGTATTCTGGGCTGGCAGTTTTTCGCTCTTAGTACCTGGGCTATGTCTCGCCATTCCCTTCTAGCTTGTAGGGTTTCTGATGAGAAGTCTGCTGTGAGTCTAATTGGAGATCCTCTAAGAGTAATCTGACGTTTCTCTCTTGCACATTTTAGGATCTTTTCTTTATGTTTCACTGTGGTGAGTTTGATTACAACATGTTGTGGTGAGGATCTCTTTTGGTCATGTTTATTAGGGTTTCTATAAGCTTCCTGTACTAAGATGCCTCTGTCCTTCTCCAAACCTGGGAAATTTTCTGCAAGTATCTCACTGAAAATGCCTTCTAATCCTTTCTCCCTCTCCATGCCTTCAGGAACTCCTAGAACCGGAATGTTGGGTTTTTTAAGAGTATCCTGTAGATTTTTGACAATATGTTTTAGATTTCTAATTTCTTCTTCTTTTCTTTGGTTTGCCTGTTTCCTTTCCTGTTCTCGGTCTTCTAAGTCTGATATTCTCTCTTCTGCTTCGCCCATTCTGTTTTTAAGGCTCTCTAATTTGTTTTTCATTTGATCTATTGAATTCTTCATTTCATTATGATTTCTTGTCACTATCACAGTTTCTTGTTCCACTAGTTGTTTCATTTCATTTGGATTCCTCCTTAATATTTCATTTTCATGAGAGAGATTTTCTATCTTGTCCATTAAGGAATTCTGTAGTTCAAGAATTTGTTTTTGAGAACTTCTTAATGTTCTTATCAATTTTTTGAGATCCGCTTCTTGCATTTCTTTGATCTCAAGATCTTCATAATCTTGAATTGGGGTGTCTTTTTCATTTGGGGGCGTCATAGTGTCTTCCTTGTTCTCGTTAGCTTGGTTTTTGTGTTTGTTGTTTGGCATGTTGGAGATATTTGGTTTCTTCACTGTGGTGTTTTTTCTTTTTACACTATAGCTCTATCTTAAGTGGACTGTCTGCTTTCAGTGGAGCCTTAGAGGCTTGAGATGAGTGTGGACTGAGAGCTGTGTTTAGTTCCTCAGGGTTGAGGGTGTATCAAAGATGACACTCCCAGGTTAGGTGTGGTAAATGTCTCTTTCTTTTTTTGATTCAAAAGGGAAGTAATTCTGCACAGGTGAACGTAATTGGAGGTAGTTAGCAGGCAAATGCTATACCCCCAGGAGCCAGAGATCGGAAGCTCTTTCCCAAGGACCACACAGGAAATCTCTGCTGCCCTCAGTATGGGCTCCAATTCTCCTGCAGTCTCCCACTGTGTTGCCAAGTTAGATGCTAATCTCCTGTTATTTCACCCCTCCCCACAGAGTCAGGTGTTTCTGCTAGGCTCAGTGCTGGTGCAGACCTGAGGTCGCCCTGCCTATGATGTATGTCCAAAATGGCGCCAGCTCTGTCTTGCTCACCTTTGAGAGGTGAGCGGAGAGAGAGAAACTTGTGTCCGTATCAGTCACTTTTTAAATTTTTTTCCTCTCTCTCTTCTAGTTAGCCTGGTGAATTTTTCCCCACGGAATTTCAAGCCTCGTTCCTTCGAGCCTCCTCTTTCCACTTGCCTGCTGGTGTCTCGGGCTATTGAGGTTCGGCTCACCTCACGTTCCAGCGCTTGTGTGTTGAGTCTACCGCTGGTTTCCCGAACTTGGACTCCCATGCTCTCCACGCAGGTACCCTATGAATCACTAGTCCCGGAACTGTTTCCTCTGCTGTTTCATCCCCTAATCTTCCTTGACCCTGCAGTATCTCCACTTATATTAAACTGTATCTCCCTCAGACTTATAGTGTGCTCCCTGCCTATTCCGCCATCTTGCTGAACTCTTGGGAACATTTATTTTTGTACTGTAGAAACATTAATTGGTTCATCATGGGGACACCAGCTCTACACATTCGTATTTACTAGGGAGAATGCTAGAGGAACTGTGGCAAACAAACATGATATTTCTGTTTGTATCGATGACATTTTATGCAATTGCCTAATGAAAAGACTTTGCTTTTCTCCAAAACCATTTGTACTGTGGGTTCTCGGTCCATTGCATACGAATTCAACACCACTTTGTCCAGATATGACTGGATGAAACCAGAAATATCCGGTTGTTTTTGCTAACTTAATCAGAAATATTACTACAGCCTCTGTGTTTGTGTTTTCTAGATGTTATCGATGGACTTTATTGTTTTGAATATTTTTTATCGGGGAACATTACATTTTGTACCGTTGAAACACGAATTGGTTCATAATGGGAACACCAGCTCTACACATTCGTATTTCCTAGGGAGAAAGCTAGAGGAACTGCGGCAAACAAAAATGATATTTCAGTTTCTATAGATGACATTTTATGCACTTGCCTAATGAAAAGACTTTGCTTTTCTCCAAAACCATTTTTACTGTGATTTTCTCGGTACATTGCATATGAATTCCACACCACTTTGTGCAGATATGACTGGATGAAACCAGAAATATCTGGTTGTGTGTTGGCTAACTCAATCTGAAATATTGCTACAGCCTCTGTGTTTGTGTATTTCTGATATTATACATGGACTTTACTTTTTTGAATGTTTTTTTTTTTCAGGGAACACTTAATTTTGTACCGTTGAAACACTAATTGTTTCATCATGGGAATACAAGCAATACACATTCGTATTTTCTAGGGAGAATGCTAGAGGAACTGCGGAAAACACACATGATATTTCTGTTTGTATAGATGACATTTTATGCACTTGCCTAACGAAAAGACTTTGCTTTTCTCCAAAATCATTTTTATTGTGCTTTTCTCCATGCATTGCATACGAATTCTACACCATTTTCTCCAGATATGACTTGATGAAAGCAGAAATATCCGGTTGTGTTTTGGATAACTCAACCCTAAATATTGTGAAAGCCTCTGTGTTTGTGTTTCTGGATATTATCCATGGACTTTATTGTTTTGAAGGTTTTAATGAGGGAACATTAATTTTGTACCATTAAAACAGTAATTGGTTCATCAGGGGACACCAGCTCCACACGTTCTTATTTTCTAAGGAGAAAGCTAGAGGAACTGCGGCAAACAAACATGATATTTCTGTTTGTATCGATGACATTTTATGCACTTGACTAATGAAAAGACTGCTTTTCTCCAAAACCATTTTTACTGTGAATTTCTCGGTCCATTGCATCCGAATACCAAACGACTTTTTTTGGATATGACTGGATGAAACCAGAAATATCCGGTTGTGTTTTGGCTAACTCAATCCAAAATATAGTGAAAGCCTCCTTGTTTGTGTTTTCTGGATATTATCGATGGACTTTATGGTTTTGAATGTTTTTTATCGGGGAACATTTAAATTTGTGCTAGGATACAGTAAGTGGTTACACATGAATACACCAACGCTACATATTCGTATTTTCTAGGGAGAAAGCTAGAGGAACGGCAACAACCAGACATGATATTTCTGCTTGTATAGATGACATTTTATGCACTTGCCTAACGAAAAGACCTTGCTTTTCTCCAAAATCATTTTTATTGTGATTTTCTAGGCCCATTGCATACGAATTCCATGCCAGTTTGTCCGGATATGACTGGATGAAACCAGAAATATCTGGTTGTGTTTTGTCTAACTCAATCCGAAATATTGCTACAGCCTCTGTGTTTGTGTTTTCTGGATATTATCGAGGGACTTAATGTTTTGAATGTTTTTATCAGGGAACATTTAATTTTGTACTGTTGAAACATTAATTGGTTCCACATGGAGACACCAGCTCTACACATTCTTATTTTCTAGGGAGAAAGCTAGAGGAACTCCGGCAAACAAACTTGATATTTCTGTTTGTATAGATGGCATTTGATGCACTTGCCTAACGAAAAGACTTTGCTTTTCTCCAAACCATTTTTACTGTGATGTTCTTGGTCCATTGCATACGAATTCCACACCAGTTTATCACATATAACTAGATGAAACCAGAAATATCCGTTTTTGTTTAGACTAACTCAATCCCCTATATTGCTACAGCCCCTGTGTTTGTGTTTTCTGGATATTATCAATGGTCTTTATTGTTTTTAATGTTTTTTATCGGGCAACATTTTATTTTGAGCTTGGATACAGTAATTGGTTCCACATGGAGACACCAGCTCTACATATTCATATTTTCTAGGGAGAAAGCTAGAGGAAATTCGACAAACAAACATGATATTTCTGTTTGTATAGATGACTTTTTATGCACTTGCCTAATGAAAAGATTTTACTTTTCTCCAAAAACTTTTTTACTGTGATATTCTCTTTCCATTGCATACAAATTCCACACGAGTTGTCTGGATATGACTGGATGACACCGGAAATATCCGGTTTTTTTTTTTTTTTGGCTAACTCAATCCCAGATATTACTACAGCCATTGTGTTTGTGTATTAATGATATTATCCACAGACTTTATTGTTTTGATTATTTTTATAGGGAACATTTAATTTGGTACCGTTGAAACACTAATTGGTTCCACGTGGAGACACCAGCTCTACATATTCATATTTTCTGGGTAGAAAGCTAGAGGAACTGTGGCAAACAAACATGATATTTCTGTTTCTATCGATGACATTTTATGCACTTGCCTAATGAAAAGACATTGCTTTTCTCCAAAACCATTTGTACTCTGCTTTTCTCGGTCCATTGCATATGAATTCCACAGCAGTTTATCCGGATATGACTGGATGAAAACAAAAATATGGAGTTGTGTTTTGGCTAACTCAATCCCAGATATTGCTACAGCCTCTTTGTTTGTGTTCACTGGATATTATCCAGAGACTTTACTGTTTTGAATGTTTGTTATCAGGGAACATTTAATTTTGTGCTTGGAATCACTAATTGGTTAGACATGGAGACACCAGCTCTACACATTAGTATTTTCTAGGGAGAAAGCTAGAGGAACTGCAGCAAACAAATATTGTGAAAGCCTCTGTGTTTGTGTTTTCTTGATATTATCAATGGACTTCATTTATTTTTTTTAACTTTTATTTAATGAATATAAATTTCCAGTGTACAGCTTATGGATTACATTGGCTTCCCCCTCCCATAACTTCCCTCCCACATGCAACCCTCCCCTCCTCCGCTCCCTCTCTCTTTCCATTTGCATCAAGATTCATTTTCAATTCTCTTTTTATACAGAAGATCAATTTAGTATATATGAAGTAAATATTTCTACAGTTTGCACCCACATAGAAACACAAAGTGAAACATACTGTTTGAGTACTAGTTATAGCATTAAATCACAATGTACAGCACATTAAGGACAGAGGTCCCACATGAGGAGCAAGTGCACAGTGGCTCCTGTTGTTGACCCAACAAATTGACACTCTAGTTTATGGAGCCAGTAACCATCCTAGGCTGTCGTCATGAGTTGCCAAGGCTATGGAAGCCTTCCAAGTTTACCGATTCTGATCATATTTAGACAAGGTCATAAAAGATAGAGTGAGGATAGTAACCAATGATCCTAAGAGTGTAATTTACCAGGTTTGAACAATTGTACAGCATTAAGTGGGGAAGAGGACCATCAGTACACCCAGGTTGGGAGTAGAGCCATTGGTGGTAGAGTAGAGGTTATGATTACAAAGGAATGAGGCCCAAGTGCGCTAGACAGGGTCTAGAACAAAGGACAGAGTCATTATTAGAGGAGCTAAGAAAGGTGCTGTCTAAGCTACATTTTTATTGTGATTTTCTCAGCCATTGCATAGTAATTCCACACAACTTTCTCCGGATGAAACCAGAAATATCGGTCTGTGTTTTGGCTAACTCAATCCGAAATATTGTGAAAGCCTCTGTTTTAGTGTTTTCTAGATATTATCGATGGAATTTATTGTTTTGAATGTTTTTATCAGGGAACATTTAATTTTGTACCATTCAAATACTAATTGGTTCATCATGGGGACACCAGCTCTACACATTCATATTTTCTAGGGAGAAAGCTAGAGGAACTGTGGCAAACAAACATGATATTTCTGTTGGTATCATTGACATTTTATGCACTTGCCTAAAGAAAAGACTTTGCTTTTCTCCAAAACCATTTTTACTGTGATTTTCTCGGTCCATTGCATACGAATTCCACACCACTTTGTCCGGATATGACTGGATGAAACCAGAAATATCCGGTTGTGTTTTGGATAACTCATTCCAGATATTGCTACGGCCTCTGTGTTGGTGTGCTCTGGATATTATCAACGGACTTTATTGTTTTGAATGTTTATTATCGGAGAAGATTTTATTTTGAGCTTGGATACAGTAATTGGTTCCACATGGGGACACCAGCTCTACACATTCGTAATTTCTAGGGGAAAGGTAGAGGAACCGCTGCAAAAACATGATATTTCTGTTTGTATAGATGACATTTTATGCACTTGCCTAAAGAAAAGACTTTGCATTTCTCCAAAACCATTTTTACTGTGATTCTGTTGGTCCATTGCATACGAATTCCAGACCAATTTGTCGGGATATGACTGGATGAAACCAGAAATTTCCGGTTGTGTTTTAGCTAACTCAATCCAAAATATTGTGAAAGCCTGTGTGTTTGTTTTTTCTAGATATTATCGATGGACTTTATTGTTTTGAATGTTTTATCAGGGAGCATTTAATTTTGTACCATAGAAACACTAATTGGTATATCATGGGGACACCAGCTCTACACATTCGTATTTTCCACTGAGAAAGCTAGAGGAACTGCGGCAAACAAAGATGATATTTCTGTTTGTATAGATGACATTGTATGCACTTGCCTAACGGAAAGACTTTGCTTTTCTCCAAAACCATTTGTACTGTGATTTCCTTGGTCCATTGCATACGAATTCCACACCACTTTGTCCGGATATGACTGGATGAAACCAGAAATATCCGGTTTTGTTTTGGTTAACTCAATCCCAGATATTACTACGGCCTCTGTGTTTGTGTTTTCTGGATACTATCAACGGACTTTATTGTTTTGAATGTTTATTATCGGGGAACATTTTATTTTGAGCTTCGATACTGTAATTGGTTCCACATGGAGACACCAGCTCTACACATTCGTATTTTCTAGGGGAAAAGTAGAGGAACTGCTGCAAACAAACATGATATTTCTGTTTGTATAGATGACACCTAGAGGAACTACAGCAAAAAAACATGATATTTCTGTTTGTATCAATGACATTCTATGCACTTGCCTAACGAAAAGACTTTGCTTTTCTCCAAAACCATTTTTACTGTGATTTTATTTGTCAATTGCATACGAATTCAAAACAGTTTGTCGGGAATGACTGGATGAAACCAGAAATATCTGGTTGTTTGTTGGCTAATTCAATCCGAAATATTGCTACAGCCTCTGTGTTTGTGTATTCCTGATGTTATCCACGGACTTTATTTTTTTAAATGTTTTTATAAGGGAACATTCAATTTTGTACCGTAGAAACAGTAATTGGTTCATCACGGGGACACCAGCTCTGCACATTCGTATTTTCTAGGGAGAATCTAGAGGAACTGCGGCAAACTAACATGATATTTCTGTTTCTATAGATGACATTTTATGCACTTGCCTAACGAAAAGACTTTGCTTTTATCCAAAACCGGATATGTCCGGATATGACTGGATGAAAACAGAAATATCAGTTTGTGTTTGGCTAACTCAATCCGAAATATTGCTACAGCCTCTGTGTTTGTATATTCCTGATATTATCCATGGACTTAATTTTTTTGAATGTTTTTTTTTCAGGGAACATTTAATTCTGTGCTTAGAAAAAAAAATTGTTAAAAATGGGGACACCAGCTCTACACATTCATATTTTCTAGGGAGAAAGCTAGAGGAACTGTGGCAAACAAGCATGATATTTCTGTTTCTATAGATGACATTTATTGTACTTGCCTAACGAAAAGATTTTGCTTTTCTCCAAAACCATTTTTACTGTGATATTCTCGGTCCATTGCATACGAATTCCACACCAGTTTGTCCGCATATGACTGGATGAAACCAGAAATATCCGGTTGTGTTTTGGCTAACTCAATCCGAAATATTGCTATAGCATCTGTGTTTGTGTTTTCCGGATATTATCGATGGACGTTATTCTTTTGAATGTCTTTTTCAGGGAACATTTCATTTTGTACCATACAAACACTAACTGGTTCATCATGGGGACACCAGCTCTACACATTGGTATATTCTAGGGAGAAAGCTAGAGGAACTGTGGCAAACAAGCATGATATTTCTGTTTCTATAGATGACATTTTATGCACTTGCCTAACGAAAAGACTTTGCTTTTATCCAAAACCATTTTTACTGTGATTTTCTCAGTCCATTGCATACGAATTCCACACTACTTCGTCCGGATAAGACTGGATGAAACCAGAAATATCCGGTTTTCTGTTGGCTAACTGAATCCGAAATATTGCTACCGCCTCTGTGTTTGTGTTTTCTGATATTATCGATGGACTTTATAGTTTCGAATGTTTTTATCAGGGAACATTTAATTTTGTACCGTAGTAACAGGAATTGGTTCATCATGAGAACACTAGCTCTACACATTCGTATTTTCTAGGGAGAAAGCTAAAGGAACTGTGGAAAACAGACATGATATTTCTCTTTGTATCTATGACATTTTATGCATTTGCCTAACGAAAAGACTTTGCTTTTCTCCAAAACCATTTTTACTGTGATTTTCTCGGTCCATTGCATACGAATTTCACACAACTTTGTCCGGATATGACTGGATGAAACCAGAAATATCCGGTTTTGTTTTGGCTAACGGAAACCCAGATATTGCTACGGCCTCTGTGTTTATGTTTTCTGGATATTATCAACGGACGTTATTGTTTCGAATGTTTATTATTGGGGAACATTTTATTTTGAGCTTGGATACCGTAATTGGTTCCACATGAGACACCAGCTCTACATATTCGTATTTTCTAGGAAGAAAGCTAGAGGAACTGCGGCAAACAAACATGATATTTCTGTTTGTCTAGATGACATTTTATGCACTTGCCTAATGTAAAGACTTTGCTTTTCTCCAAAACCATTTTTACTGTGATTTTCGTGGTCCTTTGCATATGAATTCCACACCAGTTTGTCTGGATATGACTGGATGAAACCAGAAATATGCGGTTGTGTTTTGGCTAACTCAATCCGAAATATTGTGAAAGACTCTGTGTTTGTGTTTTCTGGATATTATTGATGGAATTTATAGTTTTGAATATTTTTTATCAGGGAACATTTAATTTTGTACCATTGAAACACTAGTTGGTTTATCATGGGGACACCAACTCTACACATTCGTATTTTCTACGGGAAAGGTAGAAGAACTGCTGGAAAGAAACATGATATTTCTGTTTGTATAGATGACATTTTATGCACTTGCCTAACGAAAAGACTTTGCTTTTCTCCAAAACCATTTTTACTGTGATTTTCTCAGTCCATTGCATACGAATTCCATACCACTTTCTGCGGATATGACTGGATGAAACTGGAAAAATCCGGTTGTGTGTTGGCTAACTCATTCCGTAATATTGCTACAGCCTCTGTGTTTATGTATTCCTGATATTATCCACGGAGTTTATTTTTTTGAATGTTTTTTTTTTCAGGGAACATTTAATTTTGTGCTTGGAAAACTAATTGGTTCATCATGGGGACACCAGCTCTACACATTCGTATTTTCTATGGAGAAAGCTAGAGGGAATGCGGCAAACAAATATGATATTTCTGTTTGTATCGGTGACATTTTATGCACTTGCCTAACGAAAAGACTTTGCTTTTATCCAAAACCATTTTTACTGTGATTTTCTCAGTCCATTGCATACGAATTCCACAGCAGTTTGTCCGGATATGACTGGATGAAACCAGAAATATCCAGTTGTGTGTTGGCTAACTCAATCAGAAATATTGTGAAAGCCTCTGTGTTTGTGTTTTCTTGATATTATTGATGGACTTTATTCTTTTGAATGTTTTTATCAGGGAACATTTAATTTTGTACCGCAGAAACAATAATGGGTTCCACATGGGGACACTAGCTCTACACATTCGTATTTTCTCGGCAGAAACCTAGAGGAACTGTGGAAAACAAACATGATATTTCTGTTTGTATAGATGACATTTTATGCACTTCCCTGACGAAAAGACTTTGCTTTTCTCCAAAACCATTTTTACTGTGATTTTCTCGGTCCATTGCATATGAATTCCCCACCGTTTTGTCCGGATATGACTGGATGAAAACAGAAATACCCGTTTGTGTTTTGGCTAACTCAATCCCAGATATTGCTATGGCCTCTTTGTTTGTGTTTTCTGGATATTGTCAACGGACTTTATTGTTTTCAATGTTTTTTATCGGGGAACATTTTATTTTGAGCTTGGATACAGTAATTGGTACCACATGGAGACACCAGTTGAACATACTCGTAATTTCTAGGGAGAAAGCTAGAGGAACTGTGGCAAACAAACATGATATTTCTGTTTGTATAGATGATATTTTACGCACTTTAATGAAAAGACTTTACTTTTCTCCAAAACCATTTTTACTGTGATTTTCTCAGTCCATTGCATACGAATTCCACACCAGTTTGTCCGGATATGACTGGATGAAACCAGAAATATCCGGTTGTATTTTGGCTAACTGAATCCGAAATATTGCTACAGCCTCTGTATATGTGTTTTCTGGATATTATCGATGAACTTTATTCTTTTGAATGTTTTTATCAGGGAACATTTCATTTTGTACCATACAAACACTAACTGGTTCATGATGGGGACAACAGCTCTACACATTCGTATTTTCTAGGGAGAAAGCTAGAGGAACTGTGGCAAACAAACCTGATATTTCTGTTTGTATCGATGACATTTTATGCAGTTCCCTAACGAAAAGACTTTGCTTTTCTCCAAAACCATTTTTACTATGATTTTCTCGGTCCATTGCATACGAATTCCACACCAGTTTGCACGGATATGACTGGATGAAACGAGAAATATCCGGTTGTGTTTTGGCTAACTCAATCCGAAATATTGCTACAGCCTCTGTGTTTGTGTTTTCCGGATATTATCGATGGACTTTATTATTTTGAATGTTTTTATCAGGGAACATTTTATTTTGTACCGTAGAAACATTAATTGGTTCATCATGGGGACACCAGCTCTACACATTCGTATTTTCTAGGGAGAAAGCTAGAGGAACTGAGGCAAACAAACATGATATTTCTGTTTGTATAGATGACATTTTATGCACTTGCCTAACGAAAAGACTTTGCTTTTCTCCAAAACCATTTTTACTGTGATTTTCTCAGTCCATTGCATATGAATTCCACACCATTTGTCCGGATATGACTGGATGAAAACAGAAATATCCGGTTGTGTTTTGGCTAACTCAATCCCAGATATTCCTGTGGCCTCGTTGTTTGTGTTTTCTGGATATTGTCAACGGACTTTATTTTTTTTTGAATGTTTTTTATCGGGGAATATTTTATTTTGAGCTTTGATACAGTAATTGGTTCCACATGGAGACACCAGCTCTACATATTCGTATTTTCTAGGAAGAAAGCTAGAGGAACTGTGGCAAACAAACATGATATTTTTGTTTGTATAGATGACATTTTATGCACTTGCCTAACGAAAATTCTTTGTTTTTCTCGAAAACCATTTTTACTGTGATTTTCTCGATCCATTGCATAGGAATTCCAAACCAGTTTATCCGGATATGACTGGATGAAACCAGAAATATCCGGTTTTCTTTTGGCTAACTCAATCCCAGATATTGCTACGGCCTCTGTGTTTGAGTTTTCTGGATATTATCAACGGACTTTATTATTTTGAAGGTTGTTTTTCCGGGAACATTTGATTTTGTGCTTGATAAAAAAATTGGTTCATCATTGGGACACCAGCTCTACACATTCGTATTTTGTAGGGAGAAAACTTGAGGAAATGTGGCAAACAAACATGATATTTCTGTTTGCATAGATGACATTTTATGCACTTGCCTAACGAAAAAGTCTTTGCTTTACTCAAAAACCATTTTTACTGTGATTTTCTCAGTCTATTGTATACGAATTCCACACCACTTTGTAAGGATATGACTGGATAAAACCATAAATATCTGGTTTTCTTTTGGCTAACTCAATCGCAGATATTGCTACGGCCTCTGTGTTTGTGTTTTCTGGATATTATCAACGGACTTTATTATTTTGAATGTTTTTTTTCCGGGAACATTTGATTTTGTGCTTGGAAAAAAAAATTGGTTCATCATGGGGACACCAGCTCTACACATTCGTATTTTCTAGGGAGAAAGCTAGAGGAACTGCAGCAAACAAACATGATATTTCTGTTTGTATCATGACATTTTATGCAGTTCCCTTACGAAAAGACTTTGCTTTTCTCCAAAACCATTTTTACTGTGATTTTCTTGGTCCATTTCATACGAATTCCACACCACTTTGTCTGGATATGACTGGATAAAACCAGATATATCTGGTTTTGTTTTGGCTAACTCAATCCCAGATATTGCTACGGCCTCTGTGTTTCTGCTTTCTGGATATTATCACCAGACTTTATTGTTTTCAATATTTATTATCGGGAACATTTTATTTTGATCTTGGATACAGTGATTGGTTCCACATGGAGACACCAGCTCTACATATTCGTATTTTCTAGGAAGAAAGCTAGAGGAACTGCGGCAAACAAACATGATATTTCCGTTTGTATAGATGACATTTTATGCACTTGCGTAATGAAAAGATTTTGCTTTTCTCCAAAACCATTTTTACTGTGATTTTCTCAGTCCATTGCATACGAATTCCACACCAGTTTGTCCGGATATGACTGGATGCAACGGGAAAAATCCGGTTGTGTTTTGGCTAACTCAATCCGAAATATTGCTACAGCTTCTGTGTTTGTGTATTCCTGATATTATCCACGGACTTTATTTTTTTGAATGTTTTTTTTTCAGGGAGCATTTAATTTTGTGCTTGGAAAAACTAATTGGTTCATCATGGGGACACCAGCTCTACACATTCGTATTTTCTAGGGGAAAGTCAGAGACTCTGCGGCAAACAAACATGATAGTTCTATTTGTATATTTGACATTTTATGCACTTGCCTAATGAAAAGTCTTTGTTCTTCTCCAAAACCATTTTACTGTGATTTTCTCGGTCCATTGCATACGAATTCCACACCACGTTGTCCGGATATGACTGGATGAAACCAGAATATTCGGGTTTTGGTTTGGCTAACTCAATCCCAGCTATGCTACGGCTTCTGTGTTTGTGTTTTCTGGATATTATCAATGGACTTTATTGTTTTGAATGTTTTTTTCTGGGAACATTTGATTTTGTGCTTGGAAAAAAAAATTGGTTCATCATGGGGACACCAGCTCTACACATTCGTATTTTCTAGGGAGAACGCTAGATGAACTGCGGCAAACAAACATGATATTTCTGTGTGCATAGATGACATTTCATGCACTTGCCTGAGGAAAAGATTTTGCTTTTCTCCAAAACAATTTTTACTGTGATTTTCTCGGTCCATTGCATACGAATTCCACACCAGTTTGTCCGCATATGACTGGATGAAACCAGAAATATCCTGTTGTGTTTTGGCTAACTCAATCTGAAATATTGTGAAAGCCTCTGTGTTTGTGTTTTCTGGATATTATCGATGGACTTTATAGTTTTGAATGTTATTATCATGAACATTTCATTTTGTACCGTGCAGACACTAACTGGTTCATCATGGGGACACCAGCTCTACACATTCGTATTTTCTAGGGAGAAAGCTAGAGGAACTGTGGAAAAAAAACATGATATTTCTGTTTGTATAGAGGACATTTTATGCAATTGCCTAACAAAAAGATTTTGCTTTTCTCCAAAACCATTTTTACTGTGATTTTCTGGGTCCATTGCATATGAATTCTACACCACTTTGTCCGGATATGACTGGATGAAACCAGAAATATCCGGTTTTCTTTTGGCTAACTCAATCCCAGATATTGCTACTGCCTCTGTGTTTGTGTTTTCTGGATATTATCAACGGACTTTATTGTTTTGAATGTTTTTTTTCCGGTAACATTTAATTTTATGCTTGGAAAAACTAATTGGTTCATCATGGGGACACCAGCTCTACACATTCGTATTTTCTAGGGGAAAGCTAGAGGAACTGCGGCAAACAAACATGACATTTCTATTTGTATAGATGACATTTTATGCACTTGCGTAAAGAAAAGTCTTGCATTACTCCAAAACCATTTGTACTGTGATTTTCTCGGTCCATTGCATACGAATTCTACACCGCTTTGTACGGATATGACTGGATGAAACCAGAAATATCTGGTTTTCTTTTGCTAACTCAATCCCAGATATTGCTACGGCCTCTGTGTTTGTGTTTTCTGGATATTATCAACGGACTTTATTGTTTTGAATGTTTATTGTCGGGAACATTTTATTTTGAGCTTGGATACAGTAATTGGTTCCACATGGAGACACCAGCTCTACATATTCGTATTTTCTAGGGAGAAACCTGGAGGAACTGCGGCAAACAAACATGATATTTCCGTTTGTATAGATGACATTTTATGCACTTGCATAACGAAAAGATTTTGCTTTTCTCCAAAACCATTTTTACTGTGATTTTCTCAGTCCATTGCATACGAATTCCACACCAGTTTGTCCGGATATGACTGGATGAAACTGGAAAAATCCGGTTGTGTTTTGGCTAACTCAATCTGAAATATTGCTACAGCTTCTGTGTTTGTGTATTCCTGATATTATCCACGGACTTTATTGTTTTGAAGGTTTATTATCGGGGAACATTTTATTTTGAGCTTGGATACAGTATTTGGTTCCACATGGAGACACCAGGTCTGCACATTCGTATTTTCTATGGGAAAGGTAGAGGAACTGCTGCAAAGAAACATGATATTTCTGTTTGTATAGATGACATTTTATGCACTTGCCTAACGAAAAGACTTCGCTTTTCTCCAAAACCATTTTACTGTGATTTTCTCGGTCCATTGCATACGAATTCCACAACACTTTGTCCGGATATGACTGGATGAAACCAGAAATATCTGGTTGTGTGTTGGCTAACTCAATCTGAAATATTGCTACAGCCTCTGTGTTTGTGTATTCCTGATATTATCCATGCAGTTTATTTTTTTGAATTTTTTTTTCAGGGAACATTTAATTTTGTGCTTGGCAAATAATTGGTTAAAAATGGGGACACCAGCTCTACACATTCGTATTTTCTAGGAAGAAAGATAGAGGAACTGTGGCAAACATGATATTTCTGTTTGTATCGATCACATTTTATGCACTTGCCTAACGAAAAGACTTTGCTTTTCTCCAAAACCATTTGTACTGTGATTCTCTCGGGCCATTGCATAGGAATTCCACACCACTTTGTCTGGATATGACTGGATGAAACCAGAAATATCTGGCTTTGTTTTGGCCAACACAATCCCAGATATTGCTACGACCTCTGTGTTTGTGTTTTCTAGATATTGTCAACGGACTTTATTGTTTTAAATGTTTTTTATCGGGGAACATTTTATTTTGAGTTTGGATACAGCAATTGGTTCCACATGGAGACACCAGATCTACATATTTGTATTTTCTACGTAGAAAGCTAGAGCAACTGCAGGAAACAACATGATATTTCTGTTTGTATAGATGGCATTTTATGCACTTGCCTAACGAAAAGACTTTGCTTTTCTCCAAAACCATTTTTAATATGAATTTCTCGGACAATTGCATACGAATTCCACACCACTTTGTACGGATATGACTGGATGAAAACAGAAATATCTGTTTGTGTTTTGGCTAACTGAATCCCAGATATTGCTATGGCCCCTTTGTTTGTGTTTTCTTGATATTGTCAACGGACTTTATTGTTTTGAATGTTTTTTATCGGGGAACATTTTATTTTGAGCTTGGATACAGTAATTGATTCCACATGGAGACACCAGTTCTACATATTCAAATTTTCTAGGAAGAAAATAAGAGGAACTGTGGCAAACAAACATGATATTTTTGTTTGTATAGATGACATTTTATGCACTTGCCTAACGAAAAGACTTTGCTTTTCCCCAAAACCATTTGTACTGTGATTTTCTCGGTCCATTGCATACGAATTCCACACCAGTTTGTCCGGATATGACTGGATGAAATGAGAAATATCTGGTTTTGTTTTGGCTAACTCAGTCTGAAATATAGCTACAGCCTCTGTGTTTGTGTTTTCTGGATATTATCAATGGACTTTATTGTTTTGAATGTTTTTTTTTTCAGGGAACACTTCATTTTGTGTTTGGAAAAAAAATTGGTTCATCATGGGGACACCAGCTCTACACATTCATATTTTCTAGGGGAAAGGTAGAGGAACTGCGGCAAACAAACATGATATTTCTATTTGTATAGATGACATTTTATGCACTTGCCTAACGAAAAGTCTTTGCATTACTCCAAAACCATTTGTACTGTGATTTTCTCGGTCCATTGCATATGAATTCCAGACAACTTTGTCCGGATATGACTGGATGAAACCAGAAATATCCGGTTGTCTTTTGGCTAACTCAATTCCAGATATTGCTACGGCCTCTGTGTTTGTGTTTTCTGGATATTATCAACAGACTTTATTTTTTTGAATGTTTTTTTTTTTCCGGGAACATTTGATTTTGTGTTTGGAAAAAAAAATTGGTTCATCATGGGGACACCTGCTCTACACATTCGAATTTTCTAGGGAGAAAGCTAGAGGAACTGCTGCAAACAAACATGATATTTCTGTTTGTATCGATGACATTTTATGCACTTGCCTAATGAAAAGACTTTGCTTTTCTCCAAAACCATTTTTCCTGTGATTTTCTCGGTCCATTGCATACGAATTCCACACCAGTTTGTCTGGATATAACTGGATGAAACCAGAAATATCCGGTTGTGTTTTGGCTAACTCAATCCCAGATATTGCTATGGCCTCTTTGTTTGTGTTTTCTGGATATTGTCTACGGACTTTATTGTTTTGAATGTTTTTTATCGGGGAACATTTTATTTTGTGCTTGGATACAGTAATTGGTTCCACATGGAGACTCCAGCTCTACACATTCATAATTTCTAGGGAGAAAGCAAGAGGAACTATGTCAAACATACATGATATTTCTGTTTGTATAGATGACATTTTATGCACTTGCCTAACGAAAAGACTTTGCTTTTCTCCAAAACCATTTTTACTGTGATTTTCTCGGTCCATTGCATACGAATTCCACACCAGTTTGTCTGGATATAACTGGATGAAACCAGAAATATCCGGTTGTGTTTTGGTTAACTCAATCCCAGATATTGCTATGGCCTCTTTGTTTGTGTTTTGTGGATATTGTCAACGGACTTTATTGTTTTGAATGTTTTTTATCGGGGAACATTTTATTTTGTGCTTGGATACAGTAATTGCTTCCACATGGAGACTCCAGCTCTACACATTCATATTTTCTAGGGAGAAAGCTAGAGGAACTGTGGAAAACAAACATGATACTTTCGTTTGTATAGATGACATTTTATGCACTTGCCTAATGAAAAGACTTTGCTTTTCTCCCAAACCATTTTTACTGTGATTTTCCCGGTCCATTGCATACGAATTCCACACGACTTTGTCCGGATATGACTGGGTGAAACCAGAAATATCTGGTTTTCTTTTGCTAACTCAATCCCAGATATTGCTACGGCCTCTGTGTTTGTGTTTTCTGGATATTATCAACGGACTTTATTGTTTTGAATGTTTTTTTTTCCGGGAACATTTGATTTTGTGCTTGGAAAAAAAAATTGGTTCATCATGGGGACACTAGCTCTACACATTCGTATTTTCTAGGGAGAAAGCTAGAGGAACTGTGGCAAACAAACATGATATTTCTGTTTGTATCGATGACATTTTATGCACTTGCCTAATGAAAATACTTTGCTTTTCTCCAAAACCATTTTACTGCGATTCTCTCAGTCCATTGCATGTGAATTCCACACCATTTTGTCCGGATATGATTGGATGAAACCAGAAATATCCGGTTGTGTTTTGGCTAACTAAATCCGAAATATTGTGAAAGCCTCTGTCTTTGTGTTTTCTGGATATTATCGATGCACTTTATTGTTTGGAATGTTTTTATCAGGGAACATTTTATTTTATACCGTACAAACACTAACTGGTTCATCATGGGGACACCAGCTCTACACATTCGTATTTTCTAGGGAGAAAGCTAGAGGAACTGTGGCAAACAAGAATGATGTTTTGTTTGTATAGATGCCATTTTATGCACTTGCCTAACGAAAAGATTTTGCTTTTCTCCAAAACCATTTTTCCTGTGATTTTCTCGGTCCATTGCATACGAATTCCACACCAGTTTGTCCGGATATGACTGGATGAAACTCGAAAAATCCGGTTGTGTTTTGGCTAACTCAATCCGAAATATTACTACAGCCTCTGTGTTTGTGTATTCCTGATACTATCCATGCAGTTTATTTTTTTGAATTTTTTTTCAGGGAACATATAATTTTGAGCTTGGCAAATAATTGGTTAAAAATGGGGACACCAGCTATACACATTCGTATTTTCTAGGGAGAAAGCTAGAGGAACTGTGGCAAACAAGAATGATATTTTGTTTGTATAGATGCCATTTTATGCACTTGCCTAACGAAAAGATTTT
Organism: Lepus europaeus; assembly: GCF_033115175.1. Lineage (NCBI taxonomy): Eukaryota > Metazoa > Chordata > Mammalia > Lagomorpha > Leporidae > Lepus > Lepus europaeus. The sequence goes on from NW_026909478.1 coordinate 1,269,831, forward strand.
GCTTTTCTCCAAAACCATTTTTCCTGTGATTTTCTCGGTCCATTGCATACGAATTCCACATCAGTTTGTCCGGATATGACTGGATGAAACTCGAAAAATCCGGTTGTGTTTTGGCTAACTCAATCCGAAATATTGCTACAGCCTCTGTGTTTGTGTATTCCTGATATTATCCACGGACTTTATTTGTTTGAATGTTTTTTTTTTCTGGGAGTATTTAATTTTGTGCTTGGATAAACTAATTGGTTCATCTTGGGGCACCATCTCTACACATTCGTGTTTTCTAGGGGAAAGGTAGAGGAACTGCGGCAAACAAACGTGATATTTCTGTTTGCATAGATGACATTTTATGCATTTGCCTAACGAAAAGACTTTGCTCTTCTCCAAAACCATTTTTACTGTGATTTTCTCGGTCCATTGCATACGAATTCCACACCACTTTGACCGGATATGACTGGATGAAACCAGAAATATCCGGTTTAGTGTTGGCTAACTCAATTCCAGATATTGCTACGGCCTCTGTGTTTGTGTTTTCTGGATATTATCAACGGACTTTATTGTTTAAAGTTTTTTTTCAGGTAACATTTGATTTTGTGCTTGAAAAAAAATATTGGTTCACCATGGGGACACAAGCTCTACAAATTCGTATCTTCTAGGGAGAAATCTAGAGGCACTGCGGCAAATATACATGATATTTCTGTTTGTTTAGATGACTTTTTATGCAGTTCCCTAACGAAAAGACTTTGCTTTTATCCAAAACCATTGTTACTGTGATTTTCTCGGTCTATTGCATATGAATTCCACACCACTTTGTCTGGATGTGACTGGATGAAACCGGAAATATCGGGTTTTGTCTTGGCTAACTCAATCCCAGATATTGCTACGGCCTCTGTGTTTGTGTTTTCTGGATATTATCAACGGGCTTTATTCTTTTGAATGTTTATTATCGGGGAACATTTTATTTTGAGCTTGGATACAGTAATTGGTTCCACATGGAGACACCAGCTCTACACATTCGTATTTTCTAGGGAGAAAGCTAGAGGAACTGTGGAAAACAAACGTGATATTTCTGTTTGTATAGATGACATTTTACGCACTTGCCAACGAAAAGACTTTGCTTTTCTCCAAAACCATTTTTACTGCGATTTTCTCGGTCCATTGCATACGAATTCCACACCAGTTTGTCAGATATGAATGGATGAAACCAGAAAAATCCATTTGTGTTTTGGCTAACTCAATCCGAATTATTGTGAAAGAATCTGTGTTTGTGTATTCCTGATATTATCCATGGACTTGATTGTTTTGAATGTTTCTTATCAGGGAACATTTTATTTTTAGCTTGAATACAATAATTGTTTCATCCTGGGGACACCAGCTCTATATATTTGTATTTTCTTGGGAGAAAGCTAGAAGAACTGCGACTAACAAACATGATATTTCTGTTGGTATAGATGACATTTTATGCACTTGCCTAATGAAAAGACTTTGCTGTTCTCCAAAACCATTTTACTGTGATTTTCTCGGTCCATTGCATACGAATTCCACGCCACTTTGTCTGGATATGACTGGATGAAACCGGAAATATCGGGTATTGTTTTGGCGAACTTAATCCGAAATATTGCTACAGCCTCTGTGTTTGTGTTTTCTGGATATTATCGATGGACTTTATTGTTTTGAATGTTTTTATAAGGGAACATTTAACTTTGTACCGTTGAAACGCTAATTGGGTCATCATGGGGACACCAGCTCTACACATTCGTATTTTCTAGGGAGAAAGCTAGAGGAATTGCGTCAAACAAACATGATATTTCTGTTTCTCTAGATGACATTTTATGCACTTGCCTAACGAAAACACTTTGCTTTTCTCCAAAACAATTTTTACTCTGATTTTATTGGTCCATTGCCTACGAATTCCACACCACTTTGTCCGCATATGACTGGTGAAACAAGAAATATCTGGTGTTGTTTCGGCTAACTCAATCCCAGATATTGCTACAGCCTCTGTGTTTGTGTTTTCCGGATATTATCCATGGACTTTATTGTTTTGAATGTTTTTTTATCAGGGAACATTTAATTTTGTGCTTGGAAGCACTAATTGGTTCCACATGGGGACACCAGCTATATACATTCATATATTCTAGGGAGAAAGGTAGAGGAACTGCGGCAAACAAACATGATATTTCTGTTTGTATCGATGACATTTTATGCACTTGCCTAACGAAAAGGCTTTGCTTTTCTCCACAAACATTTTTACTCTGACTGGATGAAACCAGAAATATCCGGTTTGTGTTTTGGCTAACTCAATGCGAAATATTGTGAAAGCCTCTGTGTTTGTGTTTTCTGGATATTATCGAGGGACTTTCTTTTTTTGAATATTTTTATCAGGGAACATTTAATTTTGTACCGTTGAAACACTGATTGGTTCATCATGGGGACACGAGCTCTACACATTCGTATTTTCTAGGGAGAAAGCTAGAGGAACTGCGGCAAACACACATGATATTTGTTTGTATAGATGACATTTTATGCACTTGCCTAACAAAAATACTTTGCTTTTCTCTAAAACCATTTTTCAGTGATTTTCTCGATATACTGAATACGAATTCCAAACCACTTTGTCCGGATATGACTGGATGAAACCGGAAATATCTTTTTTTTTTTTTTGTCTAACTCAATCCCAGATATTGCTAGAGCCTCTGTGTTTGTGTATTCCTGATATTATCCATGGACTTTATTATTTTGAATGTTTTTTATCGGGGAACATTTTATTTTGAGCTTCGATACAGTAGTTGGTTCCACATGGAGACCTGCTCTACACATTCGTATTTCCTAGGGGGAAAGCTAGAGGAACAGCAGCAAACAAACATGATATTTCTGTTTGTGTAGATGATATTTTATGCACTTGCCTAACGAAAAGACTTTGCTGTTCTCCAAAACGATTTTTACTGTGATTTTCTCGGTCCATTGCATACGAATTCCACACCACTTTGTCCGGATATGAGTGGATGAAACCAGAAATATCCGGTTGTGTTTTGGCTAACTCAATCCGAAATATTGTGAAAGCCTCTGTGTTTGTGTTTTCTGGATATTATTGATGGACTTTATTATTTTGAATGTTTTTATAAGGGAACATATAATTTTGTACCGTTGAAATGCTAAGTGGGTCATCATGGGGACACCAGGTCTAAACATTTGTATTGTCTAGGGAGAAAGCTAGAGGAACTGCAGGAAACAAACATGATATTTCTGTTTGTGTAGATGACATTTTATGCACTTGCCTAACGAAAAGACTTTGCTTTTCACCACAACCATTTTTACTCTGAGTGCATGAAACCAGAAATATCCGATTGTGTTTTGGCTAACTCAATGCGAAATATTGTGAAAGCCTTTAGGTTTGTGTTTTCTGGATATTATCTACGGACTTTCTTGTTTTGAATATTTTTATCAGGGAACATTTAATTTTGTACCGTTGAAACACTGATTGGTTCATCATGGGGACATGAGCTCTACACACTCGTATTTTCTAGGGAGAAAGCTAGAGGAACTGCGGCAAACAAACATGATATTTCTATTTGTATGGATGACATTCTATCTACTTGCCTAATGAAAAGACTTTGCTTTTCTCCAAAACCATTTTTTCTGTGATTTTTTCAGTCCATTGCATACAAATTCCACACCAGTTTGTCCGGATATGACTGGATGAAACCAGAAATATCCCGTTGTGTTTTGGCTAACTCAATCCTGAATATTGAACAGCCTCTGTGTTTGTGTTTTCTGGATATTATCTATGGACTTTATTGATTTGAATGTTTTAATCAGGGAACATAATTTTGTACTGTAGAAACACTAATTGGTTCCACATGGGGTCACCAGCTCTACACATTCTTATTTTTTTTAACTTTTATTTAATGAATATAAATTTCCAAAGTACAGCTCATGGGTTACAATGGCTTCCCCCTCCCAAAATTTCCCTCCCTCCCACAACCTTCCCCTTTCCCGCTCCCTCCCCCTTCCAATCACATCATGATTCATTTTCAATTCTCTTTATATACAAAAGTTCTGTTTAGTATAAATTAGGTAACGATTTCTACAGTTTGCCCCCATATAGCAACACAAAGTGAAAAAAAAATAATGTTGGAGTACTAGTTATAGCATTAAATAAGAGTGTACATTACATTAAAGGCAGAGATCCTACATATTTTTTTTAAAATTAATTAATTTTCTATGCCATTTCCAATTAACACCAGGTTTTTTTTTTCATTTCCAATTATCTTTATATACAGGAGATCTATTCAGTATATAATTAGTAAAGATCTCATCAGTTTGTACACAGGCAGAAGCACAAAGTGTAAAAATACTGTTTCAGTTCTACTTATAGCATCATTGCACATTAGACAACACATTAAGGACAGATCCCACATGGGATGTAAGTACACAGTGACTTCTGTTGCTGACGTAACAATTTGACAATCTTGTTCATGGCGTCAGTAATCTCCCTAGGCTCTACTCATGAGTTGCCAGGGCTATGGAATCCATATTTTCTAAGCAGAAAGCTAGAGGAACTGCGGCAAACAAACATGATAGTTCTGTTTGTCTAGATGACATTTTACGCACTTGCCTAAAGAAAAGACTTTGCTTTTCTCCAAAACCATTTTTACTGTGATTTTATTGGTCCATTGCATACGAATTCAACACCACTTTGTCCGGATATGACTGGATGAAACCGGAAATATCCGGATGTGTTTTGGCTAACTCAATCCCAGATATTGCTACAGCCTCTCTGTTTGTGTTTTCCGGATATTATCCATGGACTTTATTGTTTTGAATGTTTTTTTTTCAGGGAATATTTAATTTTGTGCTTGGAAGCACTAATTGGTTCCACATGGGGACACCAGCTCTACATATTTGTATTTTCTAGAGAGAAAGCTAGAGGAACTGCGACAAACAAACATGATATTTCTGTTTGTATAGATGACATTCTATCTACTTGCCTAATGAAAAGACTTTGCTTTTCTCCAAAACCATTTTTTCTGTGATTTTCTCGGTCCATTGCATACGAATTCCACCACACTTTGTCCTGATATGACTGGATGAAACCAGAAATATCCGGTTGTGTTCTGGCTAACTCAATCCTAAATATTGCTACAGCCTCTGTGTTTGTGTTTTCTGGATATTATCAACGGACTTTATAGTTTTGAATGTTTTAATCAGGGAACATTTAATTTTGTACCATTGAAACCCTGTTTGGGTCATCATGGGGACACCAGCTCTACCCATTCGTATTTTCTAGGGAGAAAGCTAGAGGAACTGTGTCAAACAAACATGATATTTATGTTTGTATAGATGACATTTTATGCACTTGCCTAATGTAAAGACTTTGTTTTTCTCCAAAACCATTTTTACCGTGATTTTATTGTTCCATTGCATACGAATTCCACACCAGCTTGCCCGGATATGACTGGATAAAACCGGAAATATCCGGATGTGTTTTGGCTAACTCAATCCCAGATATTACTACAGCCTCTCTGTTTGTGTTTTCCGGATATTATCCATGGACTTTATTGTTTTGAATTTTTTTTATCAGGGAATATTAAATTTTGTGCTTGGAAACACTAATTGGTTCCACATGGGGACACCAGCTCTACACATTCGTATTTTCCAGGGAGAAAACTAGAGGAACTGCGGCAAACAAACATGATATTTCTGTTTGTATAGATTACATTTTATGCACTTGCCTAACGATAAGACTTTGCTTTTCTCCAAAAGCATTTTTACTGTGATTTTCTCAGTCCATTTCATTTGAATTCCTCACCAGTTTATCCGGATATGACTGGATGAAACTGGAAAGATCTGGTTTTGCTTTGGCTAACTCAATCCCAGATATTGCTACAGCCTCTGTGTTTGTGTATTCATGATATTATCCCCAGACTATTCTTTTGAAGTTTTTTTATCAGGGAACATTTAATTTTGTTCTGCGAAACACTAGTTGGTACACATTGAGACACCAGCTCTACATATTTGTATTTTCTAGAGAGAAAGCTACAGGAACTGCAACAAACGAACATGACATTTCTGTTTGTATAGATGACATTCTATCTACTTGCCTAATGAAAAGACTTTGCTTTTCTCCAAAACCATATTTTCTGTGATTTTCTCGATCCATTGCATACGAATTCCACACCACTTTGTCCGGATATTACTGGATGAAACTGGAAACATCCAGTTTTGTTTTGGCTAACTGAATCCCAGATATTACTACAGCCTCTGTGTTTGTGTATTCCTAATATTATCCACGGACTTTATTGTTTTGAAGATTTTTTATCAGGGAACTTTTTATTTTGATCTTGGAAACACTAATTGGTTTCCCAAGGAGATATCAGCTCTACACAGTCGTATTTTCTAAGGAGAAAGCTAGAGGAACTGTGGCAAAGAAACATGATATTGCTACTGCCTCTGTGTTTGTGTATTCCTGATATTATCCACGGACTTTATTATTTTGAATGTTTTTTATTGGGGAACATTTAATTTTGTAATGGTGAAACACTAATTGGTTCATCATGGGGACACCAGCTATACACTTTCGTTTTTTCTAGGGAGTATGCTAGAGGAACTGCGACAAATATCATGATATTTCTGTTTGTATCGATGACATTTTATGCACTTGCCTAACGAAAATACTTTGCTTTTCTCCAAAACCATTTTTACTCTGATTTTCTCAGTCCATTGCATTCGAATTCCACACCACTTTGTCCGGATATGACTGGATGAAACCAGAAATATCCGGTTTTGCTTTGGATAACTCAATCCCAGATATTGCTACAGACTCTGGTTTGAGTATTCAGGATATTATCCCCAGACTTTATTGTTTTGAAGTTTTTTTATCAGGGAACATTTAATTTTGTGCCGCGAAACACTAGTTGGTTCCACATTGAGACACCAGCTCTACATATTTGTATTTTCTGGAGAGAAAGCTAGAGGAACTGCGACAAACAAACATGATATTTCTGTTTGTATAGATGACATTCTATCTACTTGCCTAATGAAATGACTTTGCTTTTCCCCAAAACCATTTTTTCTGTGATTTTCTCGGTCCATTGCATACGAATTCCACACCAGTTTGTCCGGATATGACTGGATGAAACCCGAAATATCCAGTTTTGCTTTGGCTAACTCAATCCCAGATATTGCTACAGCCTCTGTGTTTGTGTTTTCTGGATATTATCGATGGAATTTAGTATTTTGAATGTTCTTTATCAGGGAAAATTTAATTTTGTGCTGTGAAACACTAATTGTTTCCACATGGAGACACCAGCTCTACACATTACTGTATTGTAGGGAGAACTCTAGAAAACAGCGGCAAACAGGGCCGGCGCCGTGGCTCAACAGACTAATCCTCCGCCTTGCGGTGCTGGCACACTGGGTTCTAGTCCCGGTCGGGGCACCGATCCTGTCCCGGTTGCCCCTCTTCCAGGCCAGCTCTCTGCTGTGGCCAGGGAGTGCAGTGGAGGATGGCCCAAGTGTTTGGGCTCTGCACCCCATGGGAGACCAGGAGAAGCACCTGGCTCCTGCCATCGGAACAGCGCAGTGCGCCGGCCACAGCGCGCTACCGCGGCGGCCATTAGAGGGTGAACCAATGGCAAAGGAAGACCTTTCTCTCTCTCTCTCTCTCTCTCTCTCTCTCACTGTCCACTCTGCCTGTCAAAAAAAAAAAAAAAAGAAAACAGCGGCAAACAAACATGATATTTCTGTTTGTATCGATGACATTTTATGCACTTGCCTAACGAAAAGAGTTTGCTAGAGCCTCTGTTTTTGTGTATTCCTGATATTATTCACGAACTTTATTGATTTGAATGTTTTTTATCAGGGAACATTTAATTGTGTGCTTGGAAACACTAATTGGTTCCACATGGAGACACCAGCTCTAAACATTAGTATTTTCTATGGAGAAAGCTAGAGGAACTGCGGCAAACAAACATGATATTTTCGTTTGTAGCGATGACATTTTATGCACTTGCCTAATGAAAAGAGTTTGCTTTTCCCCAAAACCATTTTTACTGTGATTTTCTCGGTCCATTGCATATGTATTCCACACCAGTTCACCGGATATGACTGGATGAAACCATAAATATCTGGTTGTGTTTTGGCTAAATCAATCCTAAATATTGTGAAATACACTGTGTTTGTGTTTTCTGAATATAATCAATGGACTATATTGTTCTGATGTTTCTATCAGGGAACATTTAATTTTGTACCGTAGAAACACTAATTGGTTCACCATGGGAACACCAGCTCTACACATTTGTATTTTCTAGGGAGAAAGCTAGAGGAACTGTGGTAAACAAACATGATATTTCCGTTTGTAGTGATGACATTTTATGCACCTCCCTAACGAAAAGACTTTGCTTTTCTCCAAAACCATTTTTACTGTGATTTTCTCGGTCCATTGCATACGTATTCCACACCAGTTCACCGGATATGACTGGATGAAACCATAAATATCTGGTTGTGTTTTGGCTAAATCAATCCTAAATATTGTGAAATACACTGTGTTTGTGTTTTCTGAATATAATCAATGGACTATATTGTTCTGATGTTTCTATCAGGGAACATTTAATTTTGTACCGTAGAAACACTAATTGGTTCACCATGGGAACACCAGCTCTACACATTTGTATTTTCTAGGGAGAAAGCTAGAGGAACTGTGGTAAACAAACATGATATTTCCGTTTGTAGTGATGACATTTTATGCACCTCCCTAACGAAAAGACTTTGCTTTTCTCCAAAACCATTTTTACTGTGATTTTCTCGGTCCATTGCATACGAATTCCACACCAATTTGTCCGGATATGACTGGATGAAACCAGAAATATCGGTCTGTGTTTTGGCTAACTCAATCCGAAATATTGGAAAGCCTCTGTGTTTGTGTTTTCTGGATATTATCGATGGACTTTATTGTTTTGAATGTTTTATCAGGGAACATTTAATTTTGTAATGTTGAAACATTAATTGGTTCATCATGGGGACACCAGCTCTACACATTCGTATTTTCTAAGGAGAAAGCTAGAAGAACTGCGGCAAACAAACATGATATTTTGTCGGGGCCAGTGGCCCTGGCCCGACATGTGATGCAGCAGGCTGAGGCTGTCCCTTATCTAATCCTGTTTCCTGCACTTATTGTCCTGATGGCCAAAGGCACAAGATTTTTCATCCCACATTCCTGCAGGCAGGATGTGAATTCTGATGAAGGTCTATGATGTTCTTTGCTCTATCTGCAGAGCTTGTACCCGGACCATTGCTACTTTGTAAACTTGCTCTGTTCCTGTGCTATGCATGATTGCACACAATGAATGTTATCTGTATGGGGTCTGGGGTATATAACCTTGTCTTTCTGTGTGCTCAGGGCTGGAGGCTGAAGAGTTTCTTCTGGGAGACTGCCTTCAGTCCCTCTCGCCGGGCCCCCTACTTTGGCCTGGAACGCGATGAGGCAATAAACGTGGTGATGAATTGACTGAGTGCTGCGTGTCGCCGTGTGGTTTGTCGGGTGGCCTCCGAGAGCTGGTGCCGTGACTCGGATTCATCTCATCCACAGGTAAGCCTCTGTAAGAGGGAAGGCTGCGTCGGTAGCCGGCTGTAGGGATTTAAAGGGAAGCACATAAGCACGAGTAGGGCGTGGCAAACTAGGGCTTGCCCGGGGAGCCTCTCCGATAGCCATGGGAAATATACAGTCACATCAGACTATAAAAAGGATAATAAAGGCCTTGTTAAAAAGAGCCGGGACGCCGGTCGCAGGACAAAATATTTCTGACTTTATTGACATTGTAAGGAGCCATACGCCTTGGTTTACTGAGGAATGCCTCCTCACACATAGAAAGTGGAGAGAGCTGGGAAAACATCTTAAGGGAAAGAAGCTCTCACCAGAGGTATGGCGCTTGTGGCGATGCATTGATCAGGCTTTTGAAAGTGATCAGGAGGAGGTGGTACAGTGTTTGCTAGCAGCATCTGAGTGCATGGAAAAGGAGAGCAGGGCTAATAGCCAAAGAGGAGACAGTGCGGCTGAGGAGGTTACCAACCAAACTGGGCATAGGAGGCCCGCAGTGGTGCCCTCAGCCCCACCAGAACCTGAGCCCCCAGAACCTTGGTGGGGGGACGGGCCACCTCCGGGTTATCCCTCTGATGGCGAGGCCACGTCCTCCTCTTCCTCCTCCTCTTCCTCGAGTGAGACAGAAGTTGACACGGATACGTCTTTAGTTGGACCAGACAGGGGCAGAGACAGAGCTAAAAGGATTGGAGAGAGGAGACGCAAACAGCCTACAGGCCAGCCCAGAGTACTTCAGCTATTGCCTAAGGAACAGCCCCATCCTTCCTTAAAAATAAGACCAGAGTGGGGGTTTCATGCTCGTGCGGCAAGTCAGGAGAGGAAAAGAAAGAAACATGCTAGAGGGTGGAAGGAATTTAAGGACCCAAAGGCAGTCTTCCCAGTCACAGAGGATGCCAATGGGGATAGAGGCTGGGCCCCCATAGACTTTTCACAGCTCAAGGAACTTCAAAAGGCAGTCACCATGTATGGACCACAGGCCCCATTTACTTATCAAGTTCTAGACATGCTTGCCAGCCAGGGACTTACACCTAATGATTGGCGTAATCTGACACGTGCTGTTCTCGCCGGAGGGGATTACCTCCTCTGGCAGGCGGGGTTCCAGGAGCTGGCTAGAAGCAAAGCTGCTGAAAATGCCCGTTCTGATGGGGCCCGTAGGCATTGGACTGAGGCCATGATTTTGGGCATTGGTAATTTTAATACCGATGCACTGCAGGTTAGGTACCCAGTGGAACTTCTACAACAAATTAAGGACTGTGGTATGCGGGCATGGAAGGTGATACCTAAAAAAGGGGAAATTCGGTACAGTCTTACAAAAATTCTTCAAGGACCCAATGAACCTTATGCGGACTTTGTAAATAGGCTTTATGAGGCTGCTGGGAACTTGTTCGCAAATGCCGAGGAAGCAGCTCCTCTGTTACGCAGACTGGCCTATGAAAATGCGAACAAGCATTGCCGTGAGGCGCTGCGACCCTGGCAGAACAAGGATGTAACAACTTTCATGAAAATTTGCAGAGATGTGCAGGATGATGTCGCAGCTGGAGTATACTCGACGCGGCTCGAGACTCAATATGAGCGTGCAGGGCGTGCCAGTAATCGGGCTGGTACCTGTTTCAACTGTGGCAAAGTTGGGCATTTCAAGAGAGAATGCAAGGCTCCCAGAGGCCGAGCTTCTGGCAATCAGCCAGGGTTGTGTCCCCGATGTGGCAAAGGTAATCATTGGGCCAGTGATTGTTACTCAAAAAAGGATATACAAGGAAAGCCCCTATCTGAAAAAAGAACTCAAAAAAACTTCCAAAGGGCCCTTACTGCCAGGGCCCAACCCAAGACGTCACTCAAACACAGGCAGCCACAATTTCAGACACTCAGCGATTCCGAGTAATGGTGGGGGAGGTGACGGCCGCTTCCCCAGTAATTTTGACACCCGCCATGGGTCCGCAGGCTATTCCACTCAACAAAGACAACTTCCCATCTCAAATTGGAGCGGGCATCCTTTTAGGAAAAGCAACACAGTCACAAAAGGGGATCCAAATTGTTCCTGGCCTAATCACTACTCCTGCTAGTAAGTTTTTCCTTCTTGCCAGCGCCCAGCGCGGGCCCATTGTAATCAATGATGGAGATACCATTGCACAATTTCTCTGGTGGCTGAGCCCTAAGGATAACAGAGGGCAACAAGGGCATTTAGCCGCTCTTTCTATGACCTTAGATCACAGACCATTTTATGTTTTAACTATTAAAGGCAAACAAATTAGAGGGTTGTTGGACACGGGAGCTGATGTGTCTGTCATAGCTAATACAGACTGGGCACGAAAATGGCCTCAACAAGAATCAGAGGGTAATTTAGTAGGACTAGGTATTGCTGTGACACCGGCTCGCAGTTCCGCTGTCCTTACTTGGACAGATGAGGAGGGGCATACTGGGCAATTTCAGCCGTATGTATGTGATGTGCCTGTGACCCTCTGTGGGAGGGATGTATTAACATTACTACAGGTTAAGTTAACCAATGAGTCTAATGTAGCATGGAACATCATGGAAAAGGCAGGTTACATACCAGGGAAGGGGCTAGGAAAATATGAACAAGGAATCACCCAACCCATCCCGGCGACTGGGCAAATGGATCGTTGTGGTCTGGGTTTTCCCCGGGGGCCATTGTGAGACCGCAAGCTTTGACAATAACCTGGATAGGTAAAGACCCTATATGGGTTCCTCAATGGCCCCTTTTGAAAGAGAAGTTGCTTGTGGTCCATGCTCTGGTTACAGAACAGTTGGAGAGAGGACACATTCAACCGTCCACATCTCCTTGGAATACACCTATATTTGTTATAAAGAAAAAGTCCGGGAAATTTCGCTTACTACACGACCTCAGAGCTATTAATAAACAAATGCAGCCTATGGGAGCTCTACAGCCAGGGCTTCCGCTGGTTACTGCTTTGCCTAAGGATCGGGTCCTTATAGTTCTGGATATCAAGGATTGTTTTTTCTCTATACCGCTTGCCAAGGTAGACCGACAACGGTTCGCCTTTTCCGTCCCTTCCACAAACAATGCAGACCCTTTTGACCGGTATGAATGGAAGGTGCTCCCCCAAGGTATGGCAAATAGCCCCACTCTTTGTCAGCTGTATGTTCATGCTGCTATAGCACCTACACGCAGGGCTTTCCCTGCGTTCCAAATTCTTCACTATATGGATGATATCTTATTGGCGGCTCCCACAGATAAAGATGCTAAACTCATGTTTATTCATTTAAGCAAAAATTTAGCCAAATGGGATCTCCACATAGCTCCAGAAAAAATACAAGAAGGGGACACTCTCCAATATTTAGGACTCAAGATTGAGGGTAACAGAGTGAGCCCTTTGGATTGCCATATTACTTACTCAGAGTTTATGACACTTAACGAATTACAAAAGTTATGTGGTTCCATCAACTGGATTCGGCCCTATGTGCGGTTACCCACCTCCACACTGAGTCCCTTGTTTAACTTACTTAAGGGTGACCCTGACCTAACCTCCCTGCGTAAGCTAACTCCAGAGAGCTTGCAGGCAATAAAGATGGTAGAGAAGGCCTTAAAACAAACTGAGGCTCAAAGAAGAGATCTAACAAAGCAACTTCTAATTCTTATCTACATAGTAAAAGACCATCCTTATGCAGTCCTGTGGCTGGGAGCCATTTTAAACTTTGTTTACCCTTCCCATAGTCAGCCTCGCAATATATTGCAGCTCTCTCAATCCTTGGGCTCCTTGGCCCTGACCGCCGTAGAACGCTCTGTGCAGTGTTTAGGTATGTATCCCATTGGCATTATTCTCCCGTTGGCTAAAGAGGTCATAGAGCTTTGGTGTCAAGAGAATTGGGAGTGGGCATACCTGGCCGCCACGCTAAATCTCAATATCGCTAATCACTATCCCTCTAATCCAATTCTTACATTTTGTGAGGAGACCCCACTTCAATTTCATAGAAAGGTAACTAACAGCCCCCTCGCTGGCGCATTAACAGTTTATACTGACGGCGCTGCGGGTGGTTCAGGTGCTGCGATCAGTGACAAAGGAGTGTTAAAAACAGTAACGGACTCCAACTCTCCTCAACATGCAGAATTAGCAATCGTGGCAAAAGTCTTGTGTACTTATGATGAACCTCTTAATATTGTCAGTGATAGTTACTATGTGGTGCAAGCCGTTCGTCGCCTCGATCATCCTGCTGTCATAGCCCCTCAATCTACGGTATTCCAGTATTTAACTACCATTCAGGCTGCCTTATGACAAAGGCAACAACTAGTGCACATTGCCCACATCCGGGGCCACACCAACCTCCCGGGGCCCATGGCTGAGGGTAACCGACAAGCTGATGCTTTATCCAGGTTTTCATTGATATGCTCCGCCTTTTTAGAAGCGCAAAATTTTCACCAGCAGTGGCATGTTAATGCACGCACTCTGTGCAAGCGTTATGGCCTTTCCAGGCGTGAAGCTCTTCAAATTATCCGAGCCTGCCCGTTGTGCATTACCTCTACCCCTAGACCATCAGAAGGCGTCAACCCCAGAGGGCTTTATGCTAATGATGTCTGGCAAATGGACGTGACTCATTTCCCTCCCTTTGGGCGACAATCCTGTCTTCACGTGACAGTAGATACCTTTTCTCGTGTCATCATGGCAACGGCGGCAGCCAAGGAAAATGCGGTTGCCGTTCAAGACCATTTACTTCACTGTTTTGCTAATTGGGGCATTCCCCGTACCCTAAAAACAGACAATGGCCCAGCGTACACCTCACAAGCTTTTGCTGACTTCTTGGCCCGTTTTTCTATCCGTCACGTCACGGGGATCCCTTACAACCCCCAAGGGCAGGGCATTATAGAACGGGCCAATGGTATTTTAAAAGCTACTCTTATAAAGCAAAAAGGGGGAATAGGGAAGCAGTTCCGCTCCCCTAAAACTCATCTTGCCATAGCTCTCTTCACTCTCAATTTTTTAACGCTCAAGACCTCAGGCTTAACCGCCGCAGAATTGCATGCTTCCGGAACAACCTCAGGAAACACAGGTTTTGGTAATATAAGCGGTCAAAAATCTCCTGTGCCAGCTGCAAGTTCTGGGAGTACTACGCCCACCGCTCCGGAATTAGTTATGTGGAAGGACGTAGTGACGGGCCAATGGAAGGGCCCAGATCCTGTCCTCCGGAAGGAGCGCGGTGCGGTCCTAGTCGCGCCCTCTGACGTGGAAAACATCTGGATCCCGACACGGTTGACACGCCAATTTGTGCCTTTACCCGGTACTGACGCAGGTCATGTGCCTGAAATTAATCAACCGCCCGTGACTACAGACACATAGGTCACGAGGCATCGCTTGTTTGTTTCTGTTTTTTCATAGGCTGCAACGCAGCCGCCTGGACTCCGAAAGAAGACATACACTCACCAGTCATTGGAGATGGAGTGGATGCAGGGGAGACAGTTAATTCTATGCCTTATGGTCTGTGGCGATCTGACTGCTATTCGTGGAGCCTCCTTTGTGTCTGATAACATTTGGATGCGCCTCGCCCGAATTGCAGGTTCTGACAACATCTGCCTTCAACAAGATCTACATGTGGGAACCATTTTAAGTTCATGCCTTCTGCCCGTCTGTCATCCAGCAGAGGAACTCAAAAAGCTTACATTCTTCGCTCGATTTCCTAACAAAATCGTGACTTATCAGGACTCATATAACTGGGGTACTCCGTCATATACAATACCTGCAAAAGAGATACGGCTTTGGACTCCTCGAATAGCTGTCACCGGAAATGACACTTGTGCGGAGATAAAAAACTGTACCTCAAAATGTACGAACTTGGGAAATGGTTTGCATTGTAACAAAACTCTTTCAATTTCCTATGGGACAGGGCACATCCCTCTTCCCGAAGGATGGTTTTTCTCTTGTGGCAGTTTCACTTTCAACTACATCCCTGCTAACATGTCTGATGGCACCCATTGTTGCCTTAGTCGATTAACTGTTTTCCTTCCTTCTCCTGATTTGCTCACTGCTAATCAGACTGTACGCAGTAAGAGACATGCATTGACGTCCTTGGACGAGTCATGCGATGCAAGTGTCAATTTGTTTTCCAAGGCGGAGGTTGACGCACTGACTTTCTCTCTTGTAGGAGTCCCTGGCTTAGCTGTAGGAGCTTATAAGACTGTAGTAAAATTGGCCTGTGCTATGGTAAAAAACATCAACAGCACCTCTAAAGCACTATCTTTGCTTAACGATGAACAGCAAGTCCTGAGACAGGGTATTCTAGATAATAGGGCAGCCATAGATTATCTTCTATTACTTCATCATAAAAAATGCAATCAAGTAAAAAACATGTGTTGTTTCAACCTTACCGACAATTCATATAGTATTACGCTAGAAATACAAAACCTACGTGAATTGGCAGCACACTTCACCCGGGATAAAGTCTCCGGCCTCTTTGACTGGCTTACATCTTGGTTGCCTGATTTTTCTTGGCTTAAAGAATTGTTCCTAGGAATGGTATTGTTACTATTTGTTGCGATTTTAGCTTGCATTGTTGGAAAATGTTTTGTGCACTGCCTTTCCAGGCCATGGTAGCCTTGCGCTCTCTCTCCCTAACTGCCTCGTTGACCGCTTGTTCCTACACTGTTCTTAGGGTGGACCAGTAGTCAACGACGGGTAAGCACTTGCAGGCTTCTCTAGCAACCTAAGACAGAGGGCAGGACATGCTTCCTGTATCCTTAATGACGGGTAAGCAGAGTAAGCGCTGCGGGGCACCTAAGAAAGGCACGAGTCCACGCCATTCAGCGTTTAACGCAAGGGACCTGTGGGGGATGGGCCCTCCCCCGCGGCCCTCTGGACAGTGTAGACACTGGTTACCATAAACACCAGGCCATTCTTGTACAAACAAGAAGGGGGAGATGTCGGGGCCAGTGACCCTGGCCCGACATGAGATGCAGCAGGCTGAGGCTGTCCCTTATCTAATCCTGTTTCCTGCGCTTATTGTCCTGATGGCCGAAGGCACAAGATTTTTCATCCCACATTCCTGCAGGCAGGATGTGACTTCTGATGAAGGTCTATGATGTTCTTTGCTCTATCTGCAGAGCTTGTACCCTGACCATTGCTACTTTGTAAACTTGCTCTGTTCCTGTGCTATGCATGATTGCACACAATGAATGTTATCTGTATGCGGTCTGGGGTATATAACCTTGTCTTTCTGTGTGCTCAGGGCTGGAGGCTGAAGAGTTTCTTCTGGGAGACTGCCTTCAGTCCCTCTCGCCGGGCCCCCTACTTTGGCCTGGAACGCGATGAGGCAATAAACATGGTGATGAATTGACTGAGTGCTGCATGTCGCCGTGTGGTTTGTCAGGTGGCCTCCGGCAATACTTCTGTTTGTATAGATGACATTTTATGCACTTGCATAACGAAACGACTTTGCTTGTCTCCAAAACCGTTTTTACTGTGATTTTCTCGGTCCATTGCATACGAATTCCACACCAGTTTGTCCAGATATGACTGGATGAAACCAGAAATATCCAGTTTTGCTTTGGCTAACTCAATCCCAGATATTGCTACAGCCTCTGTTTTTGTGTTTTCTTGATATTATCAATGGACTTTATTCTTTTGAATGTTTTTTATCAGGGAACATTTTATTTTGAGCTTGGATACAGTAATTGTTTCCACATGGAGACACCAACTCTACATATTCGTATTTTCTAGGTAGAAGCTAGAGGAACTGCCACAAACATACATGATATTTATGTTTCTATAGATGACATTTTATGCAGTTGCCTAAGTAAAAGACTTTGTTTTTCTCCAAAACCATTTTTATTGTGATTTTCTCGGTCCATTGCATATGAATTCCACACCACTTTGTCCGGATATGACTGGATGAAACCGGAATATCTGGTTTTTTTTTTGCTAACTCAATCCCAGATATTGCTACAGCCTCTGTGTTTGAGTATTCATGATATTATCCGCAGACTTTATTGTTTTGAAGTTTTTTTATCAGGGAACATTTAATTTTGTGCTGCAAAACACTAGTTGGTTCCACATTGAAACACCAGCTCTACATATTTGTATTTTCTGGAGAGAAAGCTAGAGGAACTGCGACAAACAAACATGATATTTTTGTTTATATAGATGACATTCTATCTACTTGCCTAATGAAAAGACTTTGCTATTCTCCAAAGCCATATTTTCGGTGATTTTCTTGGTGCATTGCAAAGGAATACCACACCACTTTGTCTGGATATGACTGGATGAAACCAGAAATATCCGGTTGTGTTTTGGCTAACTCAATCCGAAATATTTCTACAGCCTCTGTGTTTGTTTTTTCTGGATATTATCCATGGAATTTATTGTTTTCAAAGTTTTTTTCAGGGAACATTTAATTTTGTGCTTGGAAACACTAATTGGTTCATTATGGGGACTCCAGCTCTACACATTCGTATATTCTAGGGAGAAAGCTAGAGGAACTGCGGCAAACAAACTTGATATTTCTGTTTGTCTAGATGACATTTTATGCACTTGCCTAACGAAAAGACTTTGCTTTTCTCCTAACCCGTTTATACTGTGATTTTATTGGTCCATTGCTTACGAGTTCCACATCAGTTTATCCGGATATGACTGGATGAAACCGGAAATATCCGGTTTTGTTTTGGCTAACTCAATCGCAGATATTGCTACAGACTCTGGTTTGAGTATTCAGGATATTATCCCCAGACTTTATTGTTTTGAAGTTTTTTTATCAGGGAACATTTAATTTTGTGCCGCGAATCACTAGTTGGTTCCACATTGAGACACCAGCTCTATATATTTCTATTTTCTGGAGAGAAATCTAGAGGAACTGCGACATACAAACATGATATTTTTGTTTGTATTGATGACATTCTATCTACTTACCTAATGAAAAGACTTTGCTTTTCTCCAAAGGCATTTTTTTTGGTGATTTTCTCGGTGCAATGCAAAGGAATACCACACCACTTTGTCCTGATATGACTGGATGAAACCAGAAATATCCGGTTGTGTTTTGGCTAACTCAATCCGAAATATTTCTACAGCCTCTGTGTTTGTTTTTTCTGGATATTATCCATGGAATTTATTGTTTTCAAAGTTTTTTTCAGGGAACATTTAATTTTGTGCTTGGAAACACTAATTGGTTCATTATGGGGACTCCAGCTCTACACATTCGTATATTATAGGGAGAAAGCTAGAGGAACTGCGGCAAACAAACTTGATATTTCTGTTTGTCTAGATGACATTTTATGCACTTGCCTAACGAAAAGACTTTGCTTTTCTCCTAACCCGTTTATACTGTGATTTTATTGGTCCATTGCTTACGAGATCCACATCAGTTTATCCGGATATGACTGGATGAAACCGGAAATATCCGGTTTTGTTTTGGCTAACTCAATCGCAGATATTGCTACAGACTCTGGTTTGAGTATTCAGGATATTATCCCCAGACTTTATTGTTTTGAAGTTTTTTTATCAGGGAACATTTAATTTTGTGCCGCGAATCACTAGTTGGTTCCACATTGAGACACCAGCTCTATATATTTCTATTTTCTGGAGAGAAATCTAGAGGAACTGCGACATACAAACATGATATTTTTGTTTGTATTGATGACATTCTATCTACTTACCTAATGAAAAGACTTTGCTTTTCTCCAAAGGCATTTTTTTTGGTGATTTTCTCGGTGCAATGCAAAGGAATACCACACCACTTTGTCCTGATATGACTGGATGAAACCAGAAATATCCGGTTGTGTTTTTGCTAACTCAATCCTACATATTTCTACAGCATCTGTGTTTGTGTTTTCTGGATATTATACATGGAATTTATTGTTTTCAAGGTTTTTTTCAGGGAACATTTAATTTTGTGCTTGGAAACACTAATTGGTTCATCATGGGGACTCCAGCTCTACACATTCGTATTTTCTAGGGAGAAAGCTCGATGAACTGTGACAAACAAACATGATATTTCTGTTTGTATAGATGACATTTTATGCACTTGCCTAACAAAAATAGTTCGCTTTTACCAAAACCATTTTTACTCTAATTTTCTCGGTCCATTGCATACGAATTCCACACCACTTTGTCTGGATATGACTGGATGGAATAAGAAATATCCGGTTTTCTTTTGGCTATCTCAATCTGAAATATTGCTACAGCCTCTGTGTTTGTGTTTTCTGGATATTATCCATGGAATTTATTGTTTTCAAATTTTTTTTCAGTGAACATTTAATTTTGTGCTTTGAAACACTAATTGGTTCATCATGGGGACTCCAGCTCTACACATTCGTATTTTCTAGGGAGAAAGCTAGAGGAACAGTGGCAAACAAACATGATATTTCTGTTTGTATCGATGACATTTTATGCACTTGCCTAACGAAAAGAGTTTGCTAGAGCCTCTGTTTTTGTGTATTCCTGATATTATTCATGAACTTTATTGATTTGAATGTTTTTTATGAGGGAACATTTAATTGTGTGCTTGGAAACACTAATTGGTTCCACATGGAGACACCAGCTGTAAACATTAGTATTTTCTACGGAGAAAGCTAGAGGAACTGCGGTAAACAAACATGATATTTCCGTTTGTAGCGATGACATTTTATGCACTTGCCTAATGAAAAGACATTGCTTTTCTCCAAAACCATTTGTACTGTGATTTTCTCGGTCCATTGCATACGAATTCCACACCAGTTTGTCCGGATATGACTGGATGAAACCGGAAATAACCGGTTTTGTTTGGCTAACTCTATCAGAAATATTGTGAAAGCCTCTGTGTTTGTGTTTTCCGGATATAATATATGGTTTTTATTGTTTTGAATCTTTTTCATCAGTGAACATTTAATTTTGTTCTTGGATACAGTAATAGGTTCCACATGGAGATACCAGCTATACATATTCGTATTTTCTACGTAGAAAGCTAGAGGAACTGCGGCAAACAACATATATATTTCTGTTTGTATAAATGGCATTTTATGTACTTGCATTCCGAAAAGACTTTGCTTTTCTCCAAAACCATTTGTACTGTGATTGTCTCGGCCATTGCATACGAATTCCACACCAATTTGTCCGGATATGATTGGATGAAACCAGAAATATCTGGTTGTGTTTTGGCTAACTCAATTCGAATTATTGAGAAAGCCTCTGTGTTTGTGTTTTCTGGATACTATCGATGGGCTTTTTTGTTTTCAATATTTTTTATCCGTGAACATTTTATTTTGAGCATGGATACAGTAATTGGTTCCACATGGAGACATCCGTTTTGCTAGAGCTTCTGTGTTTGCGTATTCCTAATATTATCAACTGATTTTATTTTTTTTAATATTTGTTATCGGGGAACATTTTATTTTCAGTTTGGATACAGTACTTGCTTCCACAAGAAGACACCAGCTCCACACATTCGTATTTTCTCGGGAGAAAGCTAGAGGAACTGTGGAAAATAAACATGATATTTCTGTTTGTATAGATCACATTTTGTGCTCTTGCCTAATGAAAAGACTTTGCTTTTCCCCAAAACCATTTTTACTATGATTTTATTGGTCCATTGCATACGAATTCCACACCAGTTTGTCCGGATATGACTGGATGAAACCGAAAATATCCGGTTGTGTTTTGGCTAACTCAATCCCAGATGTTGCTAGAGCCTCTGTGTTTGTGTATTCCTGATATTATTCACGGACTTTATTGATTTGAATGTTTTTTATCAGGGAATATTTAATTGTGTGCTTGGAAACACTAATTGGTTCCACATGGAGACACCAGCTCTAAACATTAGTATTTTATAGGGAGAAAGCTAGAGAAACTGCAGGAACAAACATGATATTTCCATTTGTAGTGATGACATTTTATGCACTTGCCTAACGAAAAGACTTTGCTTTTCCCCAAAACAAATTTACTGTGATTTTCTCGGTCCATTGCATACGAATTCCACACCAGTTCACCGGATATGACTGGATGAAAACAGAAATATCCGGTTGTGTTTTGGCTAAATCATTCCTAAATATTGTGAAATATTCTGTGTTAGTGTTTTCTGAATATTATCAATGGACTTTGTTTTTTCTGATGTTTCTATCAGGGAACATTTAATTTTGTACCGAAGAAACATTAATTGCTTCATCATGGGGACCCCAGCTCCAAACATTCGTATTTTCTAGGGAGAAAGCTAGAGGAACTGTGGCAAAGAAACATGACATTTCTGTTTGTGTAGATGACATTTTATGCACTTGCCTAACGAAAAGACTTTGCTTTTCTCCAAAACCATTTGTACTGTGATTTTCTCGGTCCACTGCATACGAATTCCACACCAGTTTGTCTGGTTATGACTGGATCAATCCTGAAATATCCGTTTTTTTTTGGCTAACTCAATCCCAGATATTGCTACAGCCTCTGTTTTTGTATTTTCTGGATATTATCGATGGACTTATTGCTGAATGTTTTTATCAAGGAACATTTAATTTTTTACCGTAGAAACACTAATTGGTTCATCATGGGGACCCCAGCTCTACACATTTGTATTTTCTAGAGAAAAAGCTAGAAGAACTGTCGCAAACAAACATGATATTTCTGTTTGTATAGATGACATTTTATGCACTTGCCTAACGAAAAGAGATTGCTTTTCTCCAAAACATTTTTTACTGTGATTTTCGCGGTCCATTGCATAGGAATTCCAAACCACTTTTTCCAGATATGAGTGGATGAAACCAGAAATATCTGGTTTTATTGCGTCAAGATGGCGGAATAGGCAGGGAGCACACTATTACTCTGGAGGTGAGACAGTTTAATATAAGTGGAGATACTGCAGGGTCAAGGAAGAGTAGGGGATGAAATAGCGGAGGAAACATTTCCGGAACTAGTGATTCACATTGTACCTGCGTGGAGAGCGTGCGAGTCCAACTTCGGGACACCAGCGGCAGACTAAACACACCAGCCCTGGAACGTGAGGTGAGCCGAACTTCAATAGCCCGAGACACCAGCGGGCAAGTGGATAGAGGAGGCTAGAGGGAACAAGGCTTGAAACTCCGTGGGGAAAAATTCACCAGGCTAACTAGGAGAGAGAGAGGAAAAAAATAAAAAAAAGTGACTGATACGGACACAAGTTTCTCTCTCTCCGCTCACCTCTCAAAGGCGAACAAGACAGAGCATGCGCCATTTTGGACATACATCATAGGCAGGGCGAACTCAGGTCTGCACCAGCCCTGAGCCTAGCAGAAACACCTGACTCTGGGGGGAGGGGTGAAATAACAGGAGATTAGCATCTAACTTGGCAACCCAGTGGGAGACTGCAGGAGTATTGGAGCCCATACTGAGGGCAGCAGAGATTCCCTGTGTGGTCCTTGGGAAAGAGCTTCCAATCTCTGGCTCCTGGGGGTATATCATTTGCCTGCTAACTACCTCCAATTACGTTCAGCTGTGCAAAATTACTTCCCTTTTGAATCAAAAAAAGAAAGAAAGAGAGATTTACCACACCTAACCTGGGAGTGTCATCTTTGACACACCCTCAACCCTGAGGAACCAAACACAGCTCTCAGTCCACACTCATCTCAACCCTCTAAGGCTCCACCGAAAGAAGACAGTCCTCTTAATATAGAGCCATAGTGTAACAAGAAAAAACACCACAGTGAAGAAACCAAATATCTCCAACATGCAAAACAACAAAAGCAAAAACCGAGGTAACAAGTACAAGGAAGACACTATGATACCCCCAAATGAAAAAGACACCCCAATTCAAGATTACGAAGATGATGATATCGAAGAAATGCAAGAAGTGGATCTCAAAAATTGATAAGAACATTAAGAAGTTCTCAAAAACAAATTCTTGAACTACAGAAATCCTTAATGGACAAGATAGAAAATCTCTCTCGTGAAAATGAAATATTAAGGAGGAATCCAAATGAAATGAAACAACTAGTGGAACAAGAAACTGTGATAGTGATGAGAAATCATAATGAAATGAAGAATTCAATAGATCAAATGACAAACACATTAGAGAGCCTTAAGAGCAGAATGGGCGAAGCAGAAGAGAGAATATCAGACTTAGAAGACAGAGAACAGGAAGGGAAACAGGCAAACCAAAGAAAAGAAGAAGAAATTAGAAATCTAAAACATATTGTCAGGAATCTACAGGATACTATTAAAAAACCCAACATTCGGGTTCTAGGAGTTCCTGAAGGCATGGAGAGGGAGAAAGGATTAGAAGGCATTTTCAGTGAGATACTAGCAGAAAATTTCCCAGGTTTGGAGAAGGACAGAGGCATCTTAGTACAGGAAGCTTATAGAACCCCTAATAAACATGACCAAAAGAGATCCTCACCACGGCATGTTGTAATCAAACTCACCACAGTGAAACACAAAGAAAAGATCCTAAAAGGTGCAAGAGAGAAACGTCAGATTACTCTTAGAGGATCTCCAATTAGACTCACAGCAGACTTCTCATCAGAAACCCTACAAGCTAGAAGGGAATGGCGAGACATAGCCCAGGTACTAAGAGAGAAAAACTGCCAGCCCAGAATACTATATCCTGCAAAGCTCTCATTTGTGAATGAAGGTGAAATTAAGACTTTTCATAGCAAACAGAAACTGAAAGAATTTGTTGCCACTCATCCTGCCCTGCAAAAGATGCTTAAAGATGTGTTAGACACAGAAACACAGAAACACGGTCACCAATATGAAAGAAGGTAAAGGAAGGAAACCTCACAGCAAAAGATCACAGGAAGCTCAATTTCTCTTTGACATAGAATTAAACTCTGATGCTCGGTTAAAGCAATGTGTTAAAGTAATCTATTATGTGCTCTTGATGTCTGTTCAATTCTAATTGTTCAAAAACAGCTGAATTTTTATTAAGAGCTATGGGTTATTTAAATATGTGCTTATTTTCAAAGATTTGAATAATCACCTTGTAACAATGATCAAATTTGGTCTATATTATGTCATGATTTTAAGGAATCCTATTTCAACCAGATATTTTG
Source organism: Lepus europaeus (assembly GCF_033115175.1). Classification (NCBI taxonomy): domain Eukaryota; kingdom Metazoa; phylum Chordata; class Mammalia; order Lagomorpha; family Leporidae; genus Lepus; species Lepus europaeus. The sequence goes on from NW_026909478.1 coordinate 1,294,367, forward strand.
GATTTTGAGCCTTCTTGGCATTCTTGACAGGCATTCAAAAAATCAAAGATTCAAACAATCTGTTCTCTAAAATTTCCAGTAAATCCTGGACTTTGGTTTTTCCAGTTTGGGCCCAACAGAAAAAATCGAAGGACCTATGTCTCTCATCTTATAGAGACACCAACTAAGCAGGCTATTTGGATTATATTAGAAGGACTATCAGGATGTGATGTGGTACCAGACTTTAAGTTTCTATAATGGAAAATGCTATAATACAAATGTTCGAGAAGTAAAACGTCTAGTGATCTTGTGTTACTAGACATGATAGTTATCTTAATGAGAAAGCCCCAGAGGCCTAAAGGGTTAAATACTTGTAAAATCCTACAGGTGCTTTCAAAAATACTGTGAAGTAAGCAAGTGCCTCTTGTTGGTTGATGAGTTTATAATTTTAAACATGGCGACTTAAAGTCTTTTGTCATCCACAGTTATATATGATTTGCTGCTCATAAAACTAAAGCATTGTTGGTTCTGTGTTTAGCTGTCCTCCTATAGGTTCCTATGGACTTTTTCCAGCCACTTCTATTGCATTCAATACCTTGGAATGGATCTGTAAAGAGATGAAGCCAATAATGTATTAACAGTACCAACTGAGAGAAAGTATGGTTAACTGAGGTTACTAAAAACAAAAAGCAATTGAAATCCATTGACAATCTAGAAAAAGAGTTAAAGATTTTAAAAGCTATTATTAAAATTGCTATATTGGTCTATTATGCTATGTTATATGATTTGTACATATTGTATGTCCACATGCGGAAATTTTATTAAGAGTTTTATTTTAAATGGCTTATAGATAAGATTGTCCATAAGTTTAAGCTGCTAAAATCAATCAAAGATACATTTTAATTTGTGTGACCTGATTTTGTGTATCATATGTTTTAAACGTGTTGGTAGAAAGAAACTAAAAACATTTTAGATGGTTGTGCTTAAGTTTACTGGCTAAACAAACTACTCCATGTTAGATATTTAAGAGGTGTTTTCAAATACATGATTCTTAAAATTTATAGAAGGCATTGGACCTTCTGGTAAATGTTTTCTTAAGTTGTTATCTAATGGTTGAAACGGTTTGCTAAGTATTCATGTGATATTGCTATTGTCAGCAAGCGATCTAGGACTTGCTCCCTCATTTCTCTATTCTAAGCCCAACTTGTTCTTTCACTTCTCTATTCTCTTCAAGGTAGGAAACTAATTCTATTATGAAGGAATCTGTAGGATGCACAATTTAATCTTTAGACCTTATGAAAGAGATGGCTAACATTTTTCTGTAATAGCATAGCCAAAATAAGTACTTAAATAATAATCTCCTAGCTATATTTACTTCGCCATCAGCAAAGTAAACAGTAAGTAGAAAAAACCTCGCTTTCAGACCAAAGGGAAAGAAAGTTTTAAATTGAGAATATAATTTTCCTCATGGGCATTGTCTACCTTAGAAAAACTACTGCAGAACATGCCTGTGACTATAGACTTGTAGTTCAGGCCACTGAAGATTAGAGATGGGAAACGGGCACTCCCTTGACTTGCATCCTCTGGTCTGCTTTAACACAAACCAGGAGGAAAAGAAAGCTTGGCATCAGAAGCAATGGGTGGCAGGCCTATTAATGGCTGATCTGTACAGTGATCTGCCCTCAAGGAGACCCAACAGGCCAGTCCACTGCAGTGGCTTTCAATGTGGTAAGCCTGGGCTTCAGCAGAAGTCAGCCTGTGAAGAGCCCTGGCAGCTCTGCCAAGAGTTGGATCACTGGAAATGGACCTGCCCTGGAGTCGAAGGATGCCCAGGTCAGAGCCACAGATCTTATTGGCTCTAAGCTGAAAAGCCCTTCACTCAGCCCAACTTCCAAAGTGACCACTGCAGCTGAGGGGATGGTCAAGTAGGGTCAGCAACATTGCAGGCAGAACTGTAAATTTCTTGTTAGAAATGCCACCTGCCTTGACCTGGCCAGTGCTCCTCCCAGGCCAGCCAAGTAATGAAAGTCAAGAGAGTGCCTTCCCATAGGAGGTTCACACCTCCCTTAGGATATACCCCATGTGAAGAGATAGATAGGTCTGGGCCTCTTAACTTACAAGGCCTAAAGCCCACCAGATTATTATCAAGCCCCTTCTATCAGGTTCTATTTGCCTCTCAATCAGAAAAATTACTTGTAGCTTAGACAGCACCTTTCTTAGCTCCTCTAATAATGACTCTGTCCTTTGTTCTAGGCCCTGTCTAGTGCACTTGGGCCTCATTTCTTTGTAATCATAACCTCTACTCTACAACCAATGGCTCTACTCCCAACCTGTGTGTACTGATGGTCCTCTTCCGCACTTAATGCTGTATAAATGTTCAAACCTGGTAAATTACACTCTTAGGATCACTGGTTACTATCCTAACTCTGTCTTTTATGAACTTGTCTAAATATGATCAGAATCGGCAAACTTGGAAGGCTTCCATAGCCTTGGCAACTCATGACGACAGCCTAGGATGGTTACTGGCACCATAAACTAGAGTGTCAATATGTTGGGTCAACAACAGGAGCCACTGTGCACTTGCTCCTCATGTGGGATCTCTGTCCTTAATGTGCTATACATTGTGATTTAATGCTATAACTAGTACTCAAACAGTATGATTCACTTTGTGTTTCTATGTGGGTTCAAACTGTTGAAATCTTTATACTAAATTGATCTAATGTATATAAAGAGAATTGAAAATGAATCTTGATGCAAATGGAAGGGGAGAAGGAGCGGGAGAGGGGAGGGTTGCGGGTGGGAGGGAAGTTATGGGCGGGGGAAGCCATAGTAATCCATAAGGTGTAAAATGGAAATTTTTATTCATTAAATAAAAATTAAAAAAATATATATCCGGTTTTGTTTTCGCTACTCAACTCGAAATATTGTGAAAGCCTCTGTATTTGAGTTTTCTGAATATTGTCAATGGACTTTATTGTTTTGAATGTTTTTATCAGGGAACATTTCATTTTCTACCATTGAAACACTAATTGTTTCATCATGGGGACACCAGCTCTACACATTCGTATTTTCCAGGGAGAAAGCTTGAGGAACTGCGGCAAACAAACATGATATTTCTGTTTGTATCGATGACATTTTATGCACTTGCCTGTCGAAACGACTTTGCTTTTCTCCGAACCATTTTTACTGTGATTTTCTCGGTCCAATGCATACGAATTCCACACCAGTTTGTCTGGATATGACTGGATGAAACCGGAAATATCTGGTTTTCTGTTGGCTAACACAATCCCAGATATTGCTACAGCCTATGTGTTGGTGAATTCCTGATATTATCCATGGACTTTACAGTTTCGAATGTTTTTTATCAGGGAACATTTAATTTTGTTCTTGGAAACACTAATTGGTTCCACATGGAGACACCAGCTCTACATATTTGTATTTTCTAGGCAGAAACTAGAGGAACTGCGGCAAAAAAACATGATATTTCTGTTTGTCTAGATGACATTTTATGCACTTGCCTGACGAAAAGACTTTGCTTTTCTGCAGAACCATTTGTACTGTGATTCTCTCGGTCCATTGCATCCGAATTCCACACCAGTTTGTCCGGATATGACTGGATGTAACCGGAATTATCCGGTTGTGTTTTGGCTAACTCAATCCAAAATTTTATAAAAGCCTCTGTGTTTGTGTTTTCTTGATATTATCGATGGACTTTATTGTTTTGAATGTTTTTATCAGGGAACATTTCATTTTGTACCGTTGAAACACTAATTGCTTCATCATGGGGACACCAGCTCTACACATTCGTATTTTCCATGGAGAAAGCTAGAGGAACTGCGGCAAACAAACATGATAATTCTGTTTGTATCGATGACATTTTATGTACTTGCCTAACGAAAAGATTTTGCTTTTCTCCAAAACCATTTTTACTGTGATTTTCTCGGTCCATTGCATACGAATTCCAAACCACTTTGTCCAAATATGACTGGATGAAACAGGAAATATCCGGTTTTTTTTTTTTTTTTGGCTAACTCAATCCCAGATATGGCTAAAGCCTCTGTGTTTGTGTATTCCAGATAAAATCCACGGATTTTATTGTTTTGAATCTTTTTTATCAGGGAATATTTAATTTTGTGCTTGGAATCACTAATAAGTTCCACATAGAGACACCAACTCTACACAATCTTATTTTCTAGGGAGAAAGCTAAAGAAAATGCAACAAACATGATATTTCAGTTTGTATAGATGACATTTTCATGCACTTGCCTAACGAAAAGACTTTGCCTTTCTCCAAAACCATTTTTACTCTGATTTTCTCGGTCCATTGCATACGAATTCCACACAATGTTGTTCGGATATGACTTGATGAAAACAGAAATATCCAGTTGTCTTTTGGCTAACTCAATTTGAATTATTGTGAAAGCCTCTGTGTTTGTGTTTTCTGCATATTATCGATGGACTTTATTGTTTTGAATGTTTTTATCAGGGAACATTTCATTTTGTACCGTTGAAACACTAATTGGTTCATCATGGGAACACCAGCTCTAAACATTCTTATTTTCTAGGGAGAAAGCTAGAGGAACTGCGGAAAACAAACATGATATTTCTGTTTCTATAAATGACATTTTATCCAGTTTCCTGATGAAAAGATTTTGCTTTTCTGCAGAACCATTTGTAGTGTGATTTTCTCGGTCCATTGCATACGAATTCCACACCAGTTTGTGCGGATATGACTGGATGAAACCAGAAATATCCGGTTGTGTTTTGGCTATCTCAATCCCAGATATTGCTACAGCCTCTGTGTTTGTGTTTTTTGGATATTATCCACGGACTTTATTGTATTGAATGTTTTTTTTTTATCAGGGAACTTTTAATTTTGAGCTTAGATACACTAATTGGTTAAACATGGAGACAACAGCTTTACATATTGGTATTTTCTAGTGGGATAGCTAGAGGAACTGTGGCAAACACACATGATATTTCTGTTTGTATAGATGACATTTTATGCTCTTGCCCAATGAAAAGACTTTGCTTTTCTCCAAAACAATTTTTATTCTGATTTTCTCGGTCCATTGCATGTGAATTCTAAATGACTTTGTCCAGATATGACTGGATGAAACCAGAAATATCCAGTTGTGTTTTGGTTTACTCAATCCCAGATGTTGCTACAGCCTCCGTGTTTGTGTATTCCTGATATAATCCACGGATTTTATTGTTTTAAAATTTTTTTATCAGGGAAAATTTCATTTTGTAACACTAATTGGTTCATCATGGGGACACCAGCTCTACACATTCGTATTTTCCACTGAGAAAACTACAGTAACTGCGTCAAACAAACATGATATTTCTGTTTGTATTGATGACATTTTATGTACTTCCCTAAGGAGAAGACTTTGCTTTTCTCCAAAACCATTTGTACTGTGATTTTCTCAGTCCATGGCATACAAATTCCACACCAGTTTGTCCACATTTGACTGGAAGAAACCAGAAATATCTGGTTGTCTTTTGGCTAACTCAATCCCAGATATGGCTACAGCCTCTGTGTTTGTGTATTCCTGATATTATCAACGGACTTCATTGTTTTCAATGTTTTTTATCGGGGAATATTTAATTTTGTGCTTGGAATCACTGATTGGTTGCACATGGAGACACCAGCTCAACACAATCGTATTTTGTAGGGAGAAAGCTAGAGGAACTGCGGCAAACAAACATGATATTTCTGTTTGTATAGATGACATTTTATGCACTTGCCTAACGAAAAGACTTTGCTTTTCTCCAAAAGCATTTTTATTGTGATTTTCTCGGTCCATTGCATACGAAGTCCACACCAGTTTGTCCGGATATGGCTGGATGAAACCGGAAATATCCAGTTTTGTTTTGGCTAACTCAATCCGAAATATTATGAAAGCCTCTGTTTTTGTGTTTTCTGGATATTATCGATGGACTTTATTGTTTTGAATGTTTTTTATCAGGGAACATTTAATTTTGTACCGTAGAATCACTAATTGGTTCATCATGGGGACACCAGCTCTACACATTGTTATTTTCTAGGGAGAAAGCTAGAAGAACTGCGGCAAACAAACATGATATTTCTGTTTGTATAGATGGCATATTATGCACTTGCCTAACGAAAAGACTTTGCTTTTCTCCAAAAGCATTTTTACTGTGAATTTCTTGGTCCATAGCATACGAATTCCACACCAGTTTCTCCAGATATGAATGGATGAAACCGGAAATATCTGGTTTTGTTTGGCTAACACAATCCCAGATATTGCTACGTCCTCTGTGATTCAGTTTTGTAGATATTATCAACGGATTTATTGTTTTCAATATTTTTTATCAGGGAACATTTTATTTTGAGCTTGGATATTGTAATTAGTTCCACATGGTGACACCAGGTCTACATATTCGTATTTTCTAGGGAGAAATCTAGAGGAACTGTGGCAAACAAACCTGATATTTCTGTTTGTATAGATGACATTTTATGCACTTGCCTAACGAAAAGACTTTGCTTTTCTCCAAAACCATTTTTACTGTGATTTTCTCAGTCCATTGCATACGAATTCCACACCAGTTTGTCCAGATATGACTGGATGAAACCAGAAATATCCGGTTATTTTTGGCTAACTCAATCCCAGATATCGCTACAGCCTCCGCGTATGTGTATTTCTGATATTATCCACGGACTTTATTGTTTTGAATTTTTTTTATCAGAGAACATTATATTTTGAGCTTGGATACAGTAATTGGTTCCACATGGAGACACCAGATCTACACATTCGTATTTTCTAGGGAGAAAACTAGAGGAAGTGTGGCAAACAAACGTGATATTTCTGTTTGTATAGATGACATCTAGAGGAACTGCAGCAAAAAAAAACATGATATTTCTGTTTGTATAGATGACATTTTATGCACTTGCCTAACGAAAAGACTTTGCTTTTCTCCAAAAGCATTTTTATTGTGATTTTCTCGGTCCATTGCATACGAAGTCCACACCACTTTGTCCGGATATGACTGGATGAAACAGGAAATATCCGGTTTTGTTTTGGCTAACTCAATCCTAGATATTGCTACAGCCTCTTTGTTTGTGTTTTCTGGATATTATCGATGGACTTTATTGTTTTGAATGTTTTAATCAGGGAACATTTCATTTTGTACCGTAGCATCACTAATTGGTTCATCATTGGGACACCAGCTCCACACATTAGTATTTTCTAGGGAGAAAGCTAGAAGAACTGCGGCAAACAAACATGATATTTCTGTTTGTATAGATGACATTTTATGCACTTGCCTAACGAAAAGACTTTACTGTTCTCGAAAACCATTTTTACTGTGATATTCTCTGTCCATTGCATACGAATTCCACACTATTTTGTCCGGATATGACTGGATGAAACCAGAAATATCTGGTTGTCTTTTGGCTAATTCAATCTGAAATATTGTGAAAGCCTCTGTGTTTGTGTTTTCTGGATATTATCAATGGACTTTATTGTTTTGAATGTTTTTATCGGGGAACATTTAATTTTGAACTTAGATACACTAATTGGTTCCATTTGGAGACACCAGCTCCACATATTTGTATTTCCTAGGGGGAAAGCTAGAGGAACTGTGGCAAACAAACATGATATTTCTGTTTGTATAGATGACATTTTATGCACTTGCCTAACGAAAAGACTTTGCTTTTTTCCAAAACCATTTTTACTGTGATTTTCTCGGTCCATTGCATATGAATTCCACACCATTTTGTCCGGAAATGACTGGATGAAACTGGAAAAATCCGGTTATATTTTGGCTAACTCAATCCGAAATATTGCTACAGCCTCTGTGTTTGTGTATTCCTTATATTATCCACGGAATTTATTTTTTTGAATGTTTTTTTTTTTCAGGGAGAATTTAATTTTTTGCGTGGAAAAACTAATTGGTTCATCATGGGGACACCAGCTCTACACATTCGTATTTTCTAGGGGAAAGCTAGAGGAACTGTGGCAAACAAACATGATATTTCTATTTGTATAGATGATATTTTATGCACTTGCCTAACGAAAAGTCTTGCATTACTCCAAAACCATTTGTACTGTGATTTTCTTGGTCCATTGCATACGAATTCCACACCACTTTGTCCGGATATGACTGGATGAAACCAGAAATATTCCAGTTTTCTTTTGGCTAACTCAATCCCAGATATTTCTATTGCCTCTGTATTTGTGTTTTCTGGATATTATCAACGGACTTTATTGTTTTGAATGTTTTTTTCCGTTAACATTTGATTTTGTGCTTAAAAAAATAATTGGTTCATCATGGGGACACCAGCTCTACACATTCGTAATTTCTAGGGAGGAAGCCTGAGGAACTGCGGCAAACAAACATGATATTTCTGTTTATATAGATGACATTATATGCACTTGCCTAACGAAAAGACTTTGCTTTTTTCCAAAACCATTTTTACTGTGATTTTCTCGGTCCATTGCATATGAATTCCACACCAGTTTGTCCGGATATGACTGGATGAAACTGGAAAAATCCGGTTATATTTTGGCTAACTCAATCCGAAATATTGCTACAGGATCTGTGTTTGTGTATTCCTGATATTATCCATGGACTTTATTGTATTGAATGTTTTTTATCAAGAAACATTTTATTTTGATCTTAGAAACACTAATTGGTTCCACATGGAGACAACAGCGGAACATATTCGTATTTTGTAGGGAGAAAGCTAGAGCAACTGCAGCAAACAAAAATGATATTTCTGTTTCTATAGATGACATTTTATGCAGTTGCCTAACGAAAAGTCTTTGCTTTTCTCCAAAAACGTTTTTACTGTGATTTTCTCGGACCATTGCATAGGAATTCCACACCAGTTAGTCCGGATATGACTGGATGAAAAGGGAAATATCCGGTATTGTTTTGGCTAACTCAATCCCAGATATTGCTACAGTCTCTGTGTATGTGTATTCCTGTTATTATCCATGGAGTTTATTGTTTTGAATGTTTTTTATCAGGAGACATTAAATTTTGGGCTTGGAATCACTAATAGGTTCCACATGGAGACACCAGCTCTACACATTCGTATTTTCTAGGGGAAAGCTATAGGAACTGCGGCAAACAAACATGATAATTCTGTTTGTATAGATGACATTTTGTGCACCTGTCTAACGAAAAGTCTTTGCTCTTCTCCAAAACCATTTTTACTGTGATTTTCTCAGTCCATTGCATACGAATTCCACACCACTTTGTCCGGATATGACTGGATGAAACCAGAAATATCCGGTTATCTTTTGGCTAACTCAATCCCCGATATTGCAACAGCCTCTCTGTTTGTGTTTTCTGGATATTTTCAATGGACTTTATTGTTTTGAATGTTTTTTATCGGGGAACATTTTATTTTGGGCTTGGATACAGTAATTGGTTCCACTTGGAGACACCAGCTCTACATATTCGTATTTTCTAGAAAGAAAGCAAGAGGAATTGCGGCAAACAAACATAATATTTCTGTTTGTATAGATGACCTTTTATTCTGTTGCCTAACGAAAAGACTTTGCTTTACTCCAAAACCATTTTTACTCTGATTTTCTCAGCCCATTGCATACGAATTCCACACCACTTTGTCCAGATATGACTGGATGAAACCAGAAATATCTGGCTGTTTTCGCTAACTTAATCAGATATATTGCTATAGCCTCTGTGTTTGTGTTTTCTGGATATTATCGATGGACTTTATTGTTTTGAATGTTTTTATCAGGGAACATTTCATTTTGTACCGTTGAAACACTAAGTGCTTCATCATGGGGACACCAGCTCTACACATTCGTATTTTCTAGGGAGAGAGCTAGAGGAAGTGCAGCAAAGAAACATGATATTTCTGTTTGTATCGATGACATTTTATGCACTTGCCTAACGAAAAGATTGCTTTTCTCCAAAACCATTTTTACTCTGATTTTCTCAGCCCATTGCATACGAATTCCACACCAGTTTGTCCAGATATGACTGGATGTAAGCGGAAATATCCGGTTTTGTTTTTGCTAACATAATCCCAAATAATGCTACAGTCTCTGTGTTTGTGTATTCCTGATATTATCAACGGACTTTTTTTTTTTGAAATTTTTTTATCAGGGAACATTATATTTTGTGCTTGGATACAGTAATTGGTTCCCCATGGTGACACCAGCTGAACATATTCGTATTTTCTAGGGAGAAAGCTAGAGGAACTGCGGCAAACAAACATGATATTTTTTTGTGTGTGTGTAGATGACATTTTATGCACTTGCCTAACGAAAAGACTTTGCTTTTCTCCAAAACCATTTTAACTGTGATTTTCTCAGTCCATTGCATATGATTTCCACACCATTTGCCTGGATATGCCTAGATGAAACCGGATATATCCGGATTTGTTTTGGCTAACTCAATCGCAGATATTGCTGCAGCCTCCGTGTAAGTCTATTCCTGCTGTTATCCACGGACTTTATTGTTTTGAAACTTTTTTATCAGGGAATATTTAATTTTGTGCTTAGAATCACCAATTGGTTCCACATGGCGACGCCAGCACTACACATTCGTATTTTCTGGAGAGAAAGCTAGAGGAACTGCTGCAAACAAACATGATATTTCTATTTCTATGGATGACATTTTATTCACTGCCTGAAGAAAAGACTTTGCATTACTCCAAAACCATTTTTACTGTGATTTTCACAGTCCATTGCACAGGAATTCCACACCAGTTTGTCCGGATATGACTGTATGAAACTGGAAATATCCAGTTTTGTTTTGGCTAACTCAATCCCAGAATTGCTGCAGCCTCTGTGTTAGTGTATTCCTGATATTATCCACGGGATTTATTATTTTGAATGTTTTTTTTTCTGGGAATATTTTATTTTGAGCTTAGATACAGTAATTTCTTCCACTTGGAGTCACCAGCTCTATATATTCGTATTTTCTAGGGAGAAAGCTAGAGAAACTGCGGCAAACAAACATGATATTTCCGTTTGTATCGATGACAATTTAGGCAGTTGCCTAACGAAAAGACTTTGCTTTTCTCCAAAACCATTTTTACTCTGATTTTATCAGACCTTTGCATACGAATTCCAAACCACTTTGTCCGGATATGACTGGATGAAACCGGAAATATTTGGTTATTTTTACTAACTCAATCCCATATACAGATACAGCCTCTGTTTTTGTGTTTTCTGGATATTATCAACAGACTTTATTTTTTTGAATGTTTTTTATCGGGGAACATTTTATTTTGAGCTTGGATACAGTAATTGGTTCCGCATGGAGACACCAGCTGAACATATTCGTATTTTCTAGGGAGAAAGCTAGAGGAACAGCGGCAAACTAAAATGATATATTTTTTTTTGTATAGATGAGATTTTATGCACTTGCCTAATGAAAAGACTTTGCTTTTCTCCAAAACCATTTTTACTGTGATTTTCTCGGTCCATTCCATACGAATTCCAAATGACTTGTCCGGATATGACTTGATGAAACCAGAAATATCCGGTTGTTTTTGGGTAACTCAATCAGAATTATTGTGAAAGCTTCTGTGTTTGGGTTTTGTGGATATTATCCACGGACTTTATGGTTTTGAATGTATTTATCAGGGAACATTTAATTTTGTACCGTTGAAACACTAATTGTTTCATCATGGGGACACGAGCTCTACACATTCGTATTTTCTGGGGAGAAAGCTAGAGGAACTGCAGCAAACAAACATGATATTTCTGTTTGAATAGATGACATTTTATGCACTTGCCTAACAAAAAGACTTTGCTTTTCTCCAAAACCATTTTCACTGTGATTTTCTCGGTCCATTGCATAGGAATTCCAGCCCAGTTTGTCCAGATATGACTGGATGAAACCAGAAATATCCGGTTGTTTTTGGGTAATTCAATCAGAATTATTGTGAAAGCTTCTGTGCTTGGGTTTTCTGGATATTATCCACGGACTTTATTGTTCTGAATGTTTTTATCAGGTAACATTTCATTTTGTACCCTTGAAACACGAATTGGTTCATCATGGGGACACCAGCTCTACACATTCATTTTTTCTAGGGAGAAAGCTAGAGGAACTGCAGCAAACAAACATGATATTTCTGTTTGTATAGATGAAATTTTATGCATTTGCCTAATGAAAAATTTGCTTTTCTCCAAAATCATTTTTCCTACGATTTTCTCGGTCCATTGCATACGAATTCCACAACACTTTGTCTGGCTAAGACTGGATAAAAGCAGAAATATCCGGTTGTGTTTTGGCTAACTCAATCCGAAATATTGTGAAAGACTCTGTGTTTGTGTTTTCTGGATATTATCGATGGACTTTATTGTTTTGAATGTTTTTTATCAGGAAATATTTAATTTTTTTCTTGGAAACATTAATTCGTTCCACATGGAGACACAAGCTCTACATATTCGTATTTTCTAGCGAGAAAGCTAGAGGAACTGCGGCAAACAAACATGATATTTCTGTGTGTATAAATGACATTTTATGCAGTTGCCTAACGAAAAGACTTTGCTTTTTTCCAAATCCATTTTTACTGTGATTTTCTCGGTCCATTGCATACGAATTCCACACCAGTTTTTCCGGATATGACTGGATAAAACCTGAAATATCCGGTTCTCTTTTGGCTATATCAATCCGAAATATTGTGAAAGACTCTGTGTTTGTGTTTTCTGGATATTATCGATGGACTTTATTGTTTTGAATGTTTTTATCAGGGAACATTTCATTTTGTACCGTACAAACACTAACTGGTTCATCATGGGGACACCAGCTCTACACATTCCTATTTTCTAGGGAGAAAGCTAGAAGAACTGTGCCAACAAGCATGATATTTCTGTTTGTATAGATGACATTTTATGCACTTGCCTAACGAAAAGTCTTTGCTCTTCTCAAAAAACATTTTTACAGTGATTTTCTCCATCCTTTTCATACGAATTCCACACCAGTTTGTCCGGATATGACTGTATTAACCCAGAACTATCTGGTTGTGTTTTGGCTAACTCAGTCCTAAATATTGTGAAAGCCTCTCTGTTTGTGTAATCCTGATATTATCCACAGAGTTTATTTTTTTGAATGATTTTTTTCAGGGAACATTTAATTTTGTGCAAGGAAAAATAATTGGTTAAAAATGGGGACACCAGCTCTATACATTCATATTTTCTAGGGAGAAAGCTAGAGGAACTTCGGCAAACAAACATGATATTTCTGTTTGTATAGATGACATTTTATGCACTTGCCTAACGAAAAGATTTTGCTTTTCTCCAAAACCATTTTTACTGTGATTTTCTCGGTCCTTTGCATACGAATTCCAAACCACTTTGTCTGGTTATGACTGGATGAAACCAGAAATATCGGTCTGTGTTTTGGCTAACTCAATCCGAAATATTGTGAAAACCACTGTGTTTGTGTTTTGGATATTATCGATAGAATTTATTGTTTTGAATGTTTTTTATCAGAGAACATTTAATTTTTTACCATTGAAACACTAATTAGTTCATCATGAGAACACCAGCTCTACACATTCGTATTTTCTAGGGAGAAAGCTAGAGGAACTGCGGCAGACAAACATGATATTTCTGTTTGTATCGATGACATATTATGCACTTGCCTAAAGAAAAGACTTTGCTTTTCTCCAAAACCATTTGTACTGTGATTTACTCAGTCCATTGCATAAAAATTCCAAACAAACTTGTCCGGATATGACTGGATGAAACCAGAAATATCAAGTTCTGTTTTGGTTAACTAAATCCCAAATATTGCTACAGACTCTGTGTTGGTGTTTTCTGGAAATTATTGGTGGACTTTATTGTTTTCAATGTTTTTTATCGGGGAACATTTTATTTTGAGCTTGGATACAGTAATTGGTTCCACATGGAGACACCAGTTCTATATATACGTATTTCTAGGGAGAAAGCTATAGGAACTGCGGCAAACAAACATGATACTTCTGTTTGTATCGATGACATTGTATGCACTTGCATAATGAAAAGATTTTGCTTTTCTCCAAAACCATTTTTACTGTGATTTTCTCGATCCATTGCATACGAATTCCACAACAGTTTGTCTGAACATGACGGGATGCAACCACAAATATCTGGTTTTGTTTTGGCTAACTCAATCCCAGATATTGCTACGGGTGCTGTGTTTTGGTTTTTCGGATATTATCAATGGACTTTATTTTTTTCAATTTTTTTTATCGGGAAACATTTAATTTTGGACTTAGATACATTAATTGGTTCCACATGGAGACACCACCTCTACATATTAGTATTTTCTAGGGAGAAAGGTAGAGGAACTGCAGCAAACAGACATGATATTTCTGTTTGTATAGATGACATTTTATGCCCTTGCCTAACGAAAAGACTTCGCTTTTCTCCGAAAGCATTTTTATTGTGATTTTCTCGGTCCATTGGATACGAAGTCCACACCACTTTCTCCGGATATGACTGGATGAAACCGGAAATATCCGGTTTTGTTTTGGCTAATTCAATCCGAAATATTGTGAAAGCCTCTGTGTTTGTGTATTCCTGATATTATCCACAAACTTTTGTTTTGAATGTTTTTTATCAGGGAACATTTAATTTTGTGCTGTGAAACACTAATTGGTTCCACATGGAGACACCAGCTCTACACATTCGTATTTTCTAGGGAGAAAGCTAGAGGAACTGTGACAAACAAACATGATATTTCTCTTTGTATAGATGACATTTTATGCACTTGCCTAATGAAAAGAATTTGCTTTTCTCCAAAACCATTTTTACTGTGATTTTCTCGGTCCATTGCATACGAGTTCCACACCACGTTGTCTGGATATCACTGGATGAAACCAGAAATATACGGTTGTGTTTTGGGTAACTCAATCCGAAATATTGTGAAAGCATCTGTGTTTGTGTTTTCTGGATATTATCGATGGACTTTATTGTTTTGAATGTTCTTTATCAGGGAATTTTTAATTTTGTACCGTTGAAACACTAATTAGTTCATCATGGGAACAGCAGCTCCACACATTCGTATTTTCTAGGGAGAAAGCCAAAGGAACTGTGGCAAACAAACATGATATTTCTGCTTGTATCGATGATATTTTATGCACTTGCCTAACGAAAAGACTTTGCTTTTCTCCAAAACCATTTTTACTGGGATTTTCTCCGTACATTGCATACGAATTCCACACCAGTTTGTTGGGATATGACTGCATGAAACCAGAAATATCCGGTTTTGTTTTGGCTAACTCAATACCAGATATTGCTACAGCCTCTGTGTTTGTTTATTCCTGATATTATCCACAGACTTTATTGTTTTGAAATTTTTTGAACAGGGAATTTTTAATTTTGTTCTTGGAAACACTAATTTGTTCATCATGGGAATGCTAGCTCTACACATTCGTATTTTCTAGGGAGAAAGCTAGAGGAACTGTGGGAAACAAACATGATATTTCTGTTTGTATAGATGATATTTTATGCACTTGCCTAACGAAAAGACTTGGCTTTTCTCCAAAACCATTTTTTCTGTGATTTTCTCGGTCCATTGCATACGAATTCCACACCTCTTTGTCCGGATATGACTGGATGAAACCAGAAATATCCGGTTGAGTAGTGGCTATCTCAATCCGAAATATTGTGAAAGCCTCTGTGTTTGTGTTTTCTGGATATTATCGATGGACTTCATTGTTTTGAATGTTTTTTTATCAGGGAATTTTTAATTTTGTACCGTTGAAACACTAATTAGTTCATCATGGGAACACCAGCTCCACAAATTCGTATTTTCTAGGGAGAAAGCTAGCGGAACTGTGGCAAACTAACATAATATTTCTGTTTGTATCGATGACATTTTATGCACTTGCGTAACGAAAAGACTTTGCTTTTCTCCAAAACCATTTTTTCTGTGATTTATCTCCGTCCATTGCATAAAAATTCCACACCACGTTGCCCAGATATCACTGGAAGAAACCAGAAATATCCGGTTGGGTTTTGGGTAACTCAATCCGAAATAATGTGAAAGACTCTTTGTTTGTGTTTTCTGGATATTGTCGATGGACTTTTTTTTTGAATGTTTTTCATCGGGGAACATTTTATTTTGAGCTTTGATACAATAGTTGGTTTCACAAGGAGACACAAGCTGAACATATTCGTATTTTCTAGGGAGAAAGCTAGAGGTGCTGTGGCAAACAAACATGATATTTCTGTTTGTATAGATGATATGTAATGCACTTGCCTAACGAAAAGACTTTGCTTTTCTCCAAAACCATTTTTACTGTGATTTTCTCGGCCCATTGCATACGAATTCCAAACCTGTTTACCGGATATGACTGGATGAAACCGGACATATCCGGTATTGTTTTGGCTAACTCAATCCCAGATATTGCTACAGCCTCTGTGTTTGTGTATTCCTGATATTATCCACGGATTTTATTGTTTTGAATGTTTTTAATCAGGGAAAAATTAAATGTGTGCTTGGAATCACTTATTGGTTCCACATGGAGACACCAGCTCTACATATTCCTATTTTCTAGGGAGAAAGCTAGAGGAACTGTGGCAAACAAACATGATATTTCTGTTTGTATAGATGACATTTTATGCACTTGCCTAACGAAAGAATTTGCTTTTCTCCAAATCCATTTTTCTGTGATTTTCTCGGTACACTTATATGTATTCCACACGTGTTTGTTCGGATATGACAGAATTAAACCGGAAATATCCGGTTTTGTTTTGGCTAACTCAATCCCAGATATTGCTACAGCCTCTGTGTTTTTGTATTCCTGATATTTTCCACAGACTTTATTGTTTTGAATGTTTTTATTAGGGAACGTTTGATTTTGTTCTTGGAAACACTAATTGGTTCCACATGGAGACACCAACTCTACACATTCATATTTTCTAGAGAGACAGCTAGAGGAACTGCGACAAAGAAACATGATATTTCTGTTTGTATAGATCCCATTTTATGCACTTGCCTAACGAAAAGACTGGTTTTCTCTAAAACCATTTGTACTGTGATTTTCTTGGTCCATTGCGTATGAATTCCACACCAGTTTATCCAAATATGACTGGATGAAAACAGAAATATCCAGTTGTGTTTTGGCTAACTCAATCCGAAATATTATGAAAGCCTCTGTGTTTATGTTTTCTGGATATTATCAATAGAGTTTATTGTTTTGAATGTTTTTATCAGGGAACATTTAATTTTGTACCATTGAAACAGTAATTGGTTCATCATGGGGACACCGGCTCTACACGTTCGTATTTTCTAGGGAGAAAGCTAGAGGAACTGCAGCAAACAAACATGATGTTTCTCTTTGTATCGATGAGATTTTATGCACTTGCCTAAGCAAAAGACTTTGCTTTTCTCCAAAACCATTTTACTGTGATTTTCTCGGTCCATTGCATAAGAATTCCACACCAGTTTACCAGATATGACTGCATGAAACCGGAAATATCCGGTTTTGTTTTGGCTAACTCAATCCCAAATATTGCTACAGCCTCTGTGTTTGTGTATTCCTAATATTATAAATGGACTTCATTGTTTTGAAAATTTTTTATCAGGGAACATGTAATTTGTGCTTGGAAACACTAATTCTTTCCACATAGAGACAACAGCTCTACACATTTGTATTTTCTATGGAGAAAGCTAGAGCAACTGTGGCAAACAAAGATGATATTTCTGTTTGTATAGATCACATTTTATGCACTTGCCTAACGAAAAGACTGCTTTTCTCCAAAACCATTTGTACTGTGATTTTTTCGGTCCATTGCATACGAATTCCACTCCAGTTTGTTCGGATATGACTGGATGAAAACAGAAATATCGGATTGTGTTTTGGCTAACTCAATCCGAAATATTGGTACAGCCTCTGTGTTTGTATTTCCTAGATACTATCGATGGACTTTTTTTTTGAATGTTTTTCATATGGGATAATTTTATTTTGAGCTTTGATACAGTAATTTTTTCGACATGGAGACACCTGCTGAACATATTCGTATTTTCTAGGATTAAAGCTAGAGGTACTGTGGAAAACAAACATGATATTTCTGTTTGTATAGATGACATTGTATGCACTTGCCTAACGAAAAGACTTTGCTTTTCTCCAAAACCATTTTTACTGTGATTTTCTCGGTCCATTGCATACGAATTCCACACCAGTTTACCGGATATGACTGGATGAAACCGGAAATATCCGGTTTTGTTTTGGCAAACTCAATCCCAGATATTGCTACAGCCTCTGTGTTTGTGTATTCCTGATATTATCCACGGACTTTATTGTTTTGAATGTTTTTATCAGGGAACATTTAATTTTGTAATGTTCAAACATTAATTGGTTCATCATGGGGACACCAGCTCTACACATTCCTATTTTCTAGGGAGAAAGCTAGAGGAACTGCGACAAACAAACGTGATATTTCTGTTTGTATAGATCACGTTTTATGCACTTGCCTAAGGAAAAGACTGCTTTTCTCCAAAACCTTTTTTAATATGATTTTCTCGGTACACTGCATACGAATTCCACACCAGTTTGTCCGGATATGACTGGATGAAACCAGAAATATCCGGTTGAGTAGTGGCTATCTCAATCCGAAATATTGTGAAAGCCTCTGTGTTTGTGTTTTGTGGATATTGTCGATGGTCTTTATTATTTTGAATGTTCTTATCATGGAACATTTAATGTTGTACCGTTGAAACAGTAATAGGTTCATTTGGGTACACCAACTCTGCATATTCGTATTTTCTTGGGAGAGATCTAGAGGAAATGCGTCAAACAAACGTGATATTTCTGTTTCTATAGATGGCATTTTATGCACTTTCCTAACAAGAAGACATTGCTTTTCTCCAAAACCATTTGTACTGTGATTTTCTCGGTCCATTGCATAAGAATTCCACACCAGTTTGTCCTGATATGACTGGATAAAACCAGAAATATCCAGTTGTGTTTTGGCTAATCAATCTCAGTTATTTCTACAGCCTCTGTGTTTGTGTTTTCCGACTATTATCAACGGACTTTATTGTTTTGAATGTTTTTTATTGGGATCATTTAATTTTGTGCTTGGAAACACTAACTGGTTCCACATGTAGACACCAGCTCTGCATATTTTTATTTTCTAGGGAGAAAGCTAGAGGAACTCCGGCAAACAAACATGATATTTATGTATCTATCAATGACAATTTAAGTACTTTTCTAACGAAAAGACTTTGCTTTTCTCCAAAACCGTTTTTTCTCTGATTTTCTCGGTACACTGCATACGAATTCCCCACGAGTTTTTCCAAATAGGACTGGATGAAACCGGAAATATCCGATTGTGTTTTGGTTAATTCAATCCCAGATATTGCTACAGCCTCTGTGTTTTTGTTTTCCGGATATTATCAATGGACTTTACAGTTTTGAATGTTTTTTATCAGGAACATTTTATTTTGAGCTTGGATACAGTAATTGGTTCCACATGGAGACACCAGCTGAACATGTTCGTATTTTCTAGGGAGGAAGCTAGAGGAAATGCGGCAAACAAACGTGATGTTTCTGTTTGTATAGATGACATTTTATGCACTTGCCTAACAAAAACACTTTGCTTTTCTCCAAAACAATTTTCACTGTGATTTTCTTGGTCCATTGCCTCTGAATTCCAAACTAATTTTTCCGGATATGACTGGATGCAACCAGAAATATCCGGTTGTGTTTTGGCTAACTCAATCCGAAATATTGTGAAAGCCTCTGTGTTTGTGTTTTCTGGATATCATCGATGGACTTTGTTGTTTTGAATGTTTTTTATCGGAGAACATTTTATTTTGAGCATGGATACAGTAATTGGTTCCACATGGAGACACCAGCTGAACATATTCGTATTTTCTAGGGAGAAAGCTAGAGGAACTGTGGCAAACAAACATGATATTTCTGTTTGTATCGATGACATTTTATGCACTTGCCTAACGAAAAGACTATTCTTTTCTCCAAACCCTTTTTACTGTGATTTTCCCGGGCCATTGCATACGAATTCTACACAAGTTTGTCCGGATATGACTGGAAGAAACCGGAAATATCTGTTTTTGTTTTGGCTAACTCAATCCCTGATATTGCTACAGCCTCTGTGTTTGTGATTTCTCTATATTATCAACGGACTTTATTGTTTGAAGGTTTTTTTTTTATTAAACTTTTATTTAATGAATATAAATTTCCAAAGTATAGCTTATGGGTTACAATGGCTTCCCCCCTCCCATAACTTCCCTCCTGCCCGCAACCCTCCCCTTTACCACTCCCTTTCCCCTTCCATTCATGTAAAGATTCATTTTTAATTCTCTTTGTATACAGAAGATCAGTTTAGTATATATTAGGTAAAGATTTCAACATTTTGCCCATATAGCATCATAAAGTGAAAAAACTACATTGGATTACTAATTATAGCATTAAATAGCAATGTGCAGCACATTAAAGACAGAGATCCTACATAATTTTTTTTCAAATTAATTAATTTCCTATGCCATTTCCATTTTAACACCAGGTTGTTTTTTTTTTCATTTCCAATTCTGTTTATATACAGAAGATCACTTCAGTATGTAATTAGTAAAGACCTCATCAGTTTGTGCCCACACAGAAACGCAAAGTATAAAAATACTGTTTCAGTACTAGTTATAGCATCACTTCGCTTTAGACGACACATTAGGGACAGATCCCACATGGGGTGTAAGTACACAGTGACTCCTGTTGCTGATTTAACAATTTGACACTCCTGTTCATGGCTTCAGTAATCTCCCTAGGCTCTAGTCATGAGTTGCCAGGGCTATGGAAGCCTTTAGAGTTCGCTGACTTTGATCTTATTCCGATATGGTCATAGTCAAAGTGGAAGTTCTCCTCCCTTCGGAGAAGGGTACCTCCTTCTTTGATGGCCCCGTTCTTTCCACTGGGATCTCACTCACAGAGATCATTCATTTAGGTATTTTTTTTCCATGATATCTTGGCTTTCCATGCCTGCTATACTCTCATGGGCTCTTCTGCCAGATCCGAATGCCTTGAGGGCTGATTCTGAGGCCAGAGTGTTGTTTAGGATATCTGCCATTCTATGAGTCTGCTGTGTATCCCACTTCCCATGTTGGATCTTTCTCTCCCTTTTTGATTCTATCAGTTAGTATTAGCAGATACTTGTCTTGTTTGTGTGATCTCTTTGACTCTTAGACCTATCAGAGCTATCAATTGTGAGCTGAAATTGATCACTTGGACTAGTGCAATGGCATTGGTACATGCCATCTTGATGGGATTGTGTTGGAATCCCCTGGCACATTTCTAACTCCACCATTTGCGGCCAGTCCAATTGAGCATGTTCCAAATTGTTCATCTCCTCCCTCTCTTTTTCCACTCTTAGATTTAACAGGGATCACTTTTCAGTTAAAATTTAAACACCTAAGAATAATTGTGTGTTAATTATTGAGTTCAACCAATAGTACTAGAACAACAACAACAACAAATACTAAAAAGGATAAAGTATTACATTGTACATCTAAAGTCAGGACAGGAGCTGATCAGTTCATTGTTGCTTATAGTGTCCATTTCACTTAACAGGTTTCCCCTTTGGCGCTCAGTTGTCACCGATCAGGGAAAACAAATGATATTTTTCTCTTTGGGACTGGCTTAATTCACTCAGCATGATGTTTTCCAGATTGCTCCATCTTGTTGCAAATGACTGGGTTTCGTTGTTTCTTACTGCTGTGTAGTATTCTATGGAGTAAATGTCCCATAATTTCTTTATCCAGTCTACTGTTGATGGGCATTTGGGTTGGTTCCAGGTCTTAGCTATTGTGAATTGAGCTGCAATCAACATTAATGTGCAAATGGCTTTTTATTTGCCAAATTAATTTCCTTTGGGTAAATCCCAAGGAGTGGGATGGCTGGGTTGTATGGTAGGGTTATGTTCAGGTTTCTGAGGAATCTCCAGACAGACTTCCATAGTGGCTTAACCAGTTTGCATTCCCACCAACAGTGGGTTAGTGTCCCTTTTTCCCCACATCCTCTCCAGCATCTGTTGTTGGTAGATTTCTGAATGTGAGCCATTCTCACCGGGGTGAGATGGAACCTCATTGTGGTTTTGATTTGCATTTCTCTGATTGCTAGTGATCTTGAACATTTTTTCATGTGTCTGTTGGCCATTTGGATTTCCTCTTTCGAAAAATGTCTATTGAGGTCCTTGGCCCATCTCTTAAGTGGGTTGTTTGTTTTGTTGTTGTGGATTTTCTTGATTTCTTTGTAGATTCTGGTTATCAATCCTTTATCTGTAGTATAGTTTGCGAATATTTTTTCCCATTCTGTTGGTTGCCTCTTCACTTTCCTGACTGTTTCTTTTGAAGTACAGAAACTTCTCAATTTGATGCAATCCCAAATGTTAATTTTGGTTTTGACTCCCTGTGCTGCTGGAGTATTTTCCAGGAAGTCTATGCCGGTACCTATATCCTGCAGGGTTTCTCCAATGCTCTCTAATAATCTGATGGTTTTGGGTCATAGATTTAAGTCTTTAATCCATGTTGACTGAATTTTTGTATAAGGTGATAGGTTTGGGTCTTGCTTCAAGCTTCTGCACGTGGAAATCCAATTTTCCCAGCACCATTTATTGAATAGACTGTCCTTATTCCAGGGATTAGATTTGGATCTTTGGTCAAATATAAGTTGGCTGTAGATGTTTGGATTGATTTCTGGTGTTTCTATTCTATTCCATTGGTCTATCCATCTGTTGCTGTACCAGTGCCATGCTGTTTTTATAACAACTGCCCTGTAGTATGTCCTAAAATCAGGTACCGTGATGCCTCCGGCTTTGTTTTTGTTGTACAGGATTGCTTTGGCTATTCGAGGTCTTCTGTGTCTCCATATGAATTTCAGCATCATTTTTTCCAGATCTGAGAAGAATGCCTTTGGTATCTTGATTGGTATTGCATTGAATGTATAAATTGCTTTTGGGAGAATAGACATTTTGATGATATTGATTCTTCCAATCCATGAGCATGGAAGATTTCTCCACTTTTTGGTATCCTCTTCTATTTCTTTCTTTAAGGTTTTGTAGTTTTCATCGTAGAGATCTTTAACGTCTTTGGTTAAGTTTATTCCAAGGTATTTGTTTTTGTAGCTATTGTGAATGGGATTGATTTTAGAAGTTCTTCCTCAGCCGTGGCATTGCCTGTGTATACAAAGGCTGTTGATTTTTGTGCATGGATTTTATATCCTGCTACTTTGCCAAACTCTTCGATGAGTTCCAGCAGTCTCTTAGTAGAGTTCTTTGGGTCCCCTAAATAAAGAATCATATCATCTGCAAAGAGGGATAGTTTGAGTTCGTCCTTCCCGGTTTGTATCCCTTTAATTTCTTTTTCTTGCCTAATAGCTCTGGCCAAAACTTCCAGAACTATATTGAATAGCAGTGGTGAGAGAGGGCATCCCTGTCTGGTACCAGATTTCAGTGGAAATGCTTCCAACTTTTCCCCATTCAATAGGATGTTGGCCGTGGGTTTTTCATATATTGCTTTGATTGTATTAAGGAATGTTCCTTCCATACCCAGTTTGCTTAGAGTTTTCATCATGAAAGGGTGTTGTATTTTATCAAATGCTTTCTCTGTGTCTATTGAGAGAATCATATGGTTCTTCTTCTGCAGTCTGTTAATGTAGTGTATTACGTTGATTGTTTTGCGAATGTTGAACCATCCCTGCATACCGGGGATGAATCCCACTTGGTCTGGGTGGATGATCTTTCTGATGTGTTGTTGCATTCTATTGGCCAGAATTTTATTGAGTATTTTTGCATCTATGTTCATCAGGGATATTGGTCTGTAATTCTCTTTCAATGTTGCGTCTCTTTCTGGCTTAGGAATTAAGGTGATGGTGGCTTCATAGAAAGAATTTGGGAGGATTCCCTCTTTTTCGATTGCTCTGAATAGTCTGAGAAGAATTGGAGTTAGTTCTTCTCTAAATGTCTGGTAGAACTCAGCAGTGAATCCATCTGGCCCTGGGCTTTTCTTTGTTGGGAGGGCCTTTATTACTGTTTCAATTTCTATGTCAGTTATTGGTCTGTTTAGGTTTCCTATGTCTTCCTGGCTCAATTTAGGGAGGTTGTATGTGTCCAAGAATCTGTCCATTTCTGATAGATTTCCCTGTTAGCTGGCATACAAGTCCTTGTAGTAATTTCTGATGATTCTTTTTATTTCTGCAGCGTCTGTTGTTACGTTTCCCATTTCATCTCTGATCCTATTGATTTGGGTCTTTTCTCTTCTTTTTTTAGTTAGTTGGGCCCATGGGGTGTCAATTTTGTTTATTTTTTCAAAAAACAAGCTCCTCGTTTCACTGATTTTTTGTAATGTTTTTTTGGATTCAATCCTGTTGATTTCTTCTCTAATTTTAATTATTTCTCTTCTCCTACTGGGTTTGAGTTTGGTTTGCTGCAGATTTTCTAGTTCCTTGAAATGACTTGAAAGCTCATCGATTAGGTGCCTTTCCAATTTCTTGATGTAGGCACCTATTGATATAAACTTTCCTCTTAATACTGCTTTTGTTGTATCCCATAGGTTTTGGTATGTTGTGCTGTTATCCTAATTTACTTCCAATCATATCGGGAAAATGTGCTTTTAAATTCGGATGCAATGGACTGAGAAAAGCACTGTTAAAATGGTTTTGGGGAAAAGCAAACTCTTTTCTGGATATTATCGATGGAGTCTATTGTTTTGACTGTTTTTATCAGGGAACATTTCATTTTGTACCGT
Source organism: Lepus europaeus (assembly GCF_033115175.1). Lineage (NCBI taxonomy): Eukaryota > Metazoa > Chordata > Mammalia > Lagomorpha > Leporidae > Lepus > Lepus europaeus. The sequence goes on from NW_026909478.1 coordinate 1,319,051, forward strand.
AGAAACACTAATTGGTTCATCATGGGGACACCAGCTCTACACATTCGTATTTTTTAGGGAGAAAGCTACAGGAACTGCGGCAAACAAACATGATATTTCTGTTTGTATGGATGACATTTTATGCACTTGCCTAACGAAAAGTCTTCGCTTTTCTCCAAAACCATTTTTCTGTGATTTTCTCGGTACACTTCACATGAATTCCACACAAGTTTGCCTGGATAGGACTAGATGAAACCGGAAATATCCAGTGGTGTTTTGGCTAACTCAATCCCAGATATTGCTACAGCCTCTGTGTTTGTGTATTCCTGATATTATTCACGGACTTTATTGAATTGAATGCTTTTTATCAGGGAACATTTTATTTTGTACCGTTGAACCACTAATTGGTTCATCATGCGGACACCAGCTCTACACATTCGTATTTTCCAGGGAGAAAGCTAGAGGTCCTGCGACAAACAAACATGATATTTCTGTTTGTATCGATGACGTTTTATGCACTTGCCTAACGAAAAGACTTTGCTTTTCTCCAAAACCAATTTTACTGTGATTTTCTCGGTCCATTGCATATGAATTCCACACCAGTTTACCGGATAGGACCGGATGAAACTGGAAATATCCGGTTTTGTTTTGGCTAACTCAATCCCAGATATTGCTACAGCCTCTGTGTTTGTGTATTCCTGATATTATCCACGGACTTTATTGTTTTGAATGTTTTTTATCGGGGAATATTTTACTTTGAGCTTGGATATAGTAATTCGTTCCACATGGAGACACCAGCTGAACATATTCGTATTTTCTAGGAAGAAAGCTAGAGGAACTGCGGCAAACAAACATGATATTTCTGTTTGTGTAGATGACATTTTATGCAGTTGCCTAACGAAAAGACTTTGCTTTTCTCCATATCCATTTTTACTGTGATTCTCTCGGTCCATAGCATACGAATTCCAAACTACTTTTTCCGGATATGACTGGATGAAACCAGAAATATCCGGTTGTGCTGTGGCTAACTCAATACCAAATATTGTGAAAGCCTCTGTGTTTGTGTTTTCTGGATATTATCGATGGACTTTATTATTTTGAATGTTTTTATCAGGGACCATTTGATTTTGTACCGTAGAAACACTAATTGGTTCATCATGGAGACACCAGCTCTACACATTCGTATTTTCTAGGGAGAAAGCTGGAGGAAATGCGGCAAACAAACATGATATTTCTGTTTGTGTCGATGACATTTTATGCACTTGCCTAACGAGAAGACTTTGCTTTTCTCCAAAACCATTTATACACAATTTTCTCATCCCATTGCATACGAAATCCACACCAGTTTGTGCGGATATGACTGGATGAAACCGGAAATATCTGGTTTTGTTTTGGCTAACTCAATCCCAGATATTGGAACAGCCTCTGTGTTTGTGTTTTCTCTATATTATCAACAGACTTTATTGTTTTGAAGTTTTTTTTATCGAAGAGAATTTCATATTGAGCTTGGATACAGTATGACATTTTATGCACTTGCCTAACAAAACACTATATTTTCTCCAAAACCATTTTCACTGTGATTTTCTCAGTCCATTGCCTCCGAATTCCAAACTACTTTTTCCGGATATGACTGGATGCAACTAGAAATATCCGGTTGTGTTTTGGCTAACTCAATCCGAAATATTGAGAAAGCCTCTATGTTTGTGTTTTCTGGATATCATCGATGGACTTTATTGTTTTGAATGTTTTTTATCGGAGAACATTTTATTTTGAGCATGGGTACAGTAATTGGTTCCACATGGAGACACCAGCTGAACATATTCGTATTTTCTAGGGAGAAAGCTAGAGGAAATGCGGCAAACAAACATGATATTTCTGTTTGTATCGATGACATTTTATGCACTTGCCTGACAAAGACATTGCTTTTCTCCAAAACCATTTTTACTGTGATTTTCCCAGTCGATTGCATAGGAATTCCACACCAGTTTGTCCAGATATGACTGGAAGAAACCGGAAATATCTGGTTTTGTTTTGGCTAACTCAATCCCAGATATTGCTACAGACTCTGTGTTTGTGTTTTCTCTATATTATCAACGGACTTTATTGTTTTGAATTTTTTTTTATCGGAGAACATTTTATTTTCAGCTTGGATACAGTAATTGCTTCCACATGGAGACACCAGCTCTACACATTCGTATTTTCTAGGGAGAAAGCTATAGGAACTGCTGCAAACAAACCTGATATTTCTGTGTGTATAGATGACATTTTATGCACTTGCCAAATGAAAAGACTTTGTTTTCTCCAAAACCATTTTTACTGTGATGTTCTCGGTCCATTGCATAGGAATGCCACACCAGTTTGTCCGGATATGACTGGATGAAACCGGAAATATCCGGTTGTGTTTTGACTATCTCAATCCGAAATATTGTGAAAGCCTCTGTGTTTGTGTTTTCTGGATATTATTGATGGACTTTATTGTTTTGAATATTTTTATCAGGGAACATTTAATTTTGTACCGTTGAAACACTAATTGGTTCAACATGGGGACACCATCTCCACACATTTGTATTTTCTAGGGAGAAAGCTACAGGAACTGTGGCAAACAAACATGATATTTCTGTTTGTATCAATGACATTTTATGCATTTGCGTAACAAGAGGACTTTGCTTTTCTCCAAAAGCATTATTACTGTTTTTCTCAGTCCATTGCATACGAATTCCACCCCAGTTTGTCCGGATATGACTGGATGAAACCGGAAATATCTGGTTTTGTTTTTGCTAACTCAATACCAGATAATGCTACAGCCTCTGTGTTTGTGTTTTCTGGATAGTATCCACAGAATTTATTGTTTTGAATGTTTTTCATCGGGGAACATTTACTTTTGAGCTTGGATACAGTAATTGGTTCCACATGGAGACACCAGCTGCACATGTTCGTATTTCTAGGGAGGAAGCTAAAGGAAATGCGGCAAACAAACATGATATTGCTGTTGGTATAGATGACATTTTATGCACTTGCCTAACAAAAACACTTTATTTTCTCCAAAACCATTTTCACAGTGATTTTCTCTGTCCATTGCATCCGAATTCCAAATGACTTTTCCCGGATATGACTGGATGCAACCAGAAATATCCGGTTGTGTTTTGGCTAACTCAATCCGAAATATTGTGAAAGCCTCTGTGTTTGTGTTTTCTGGAAATCATCGATGGACTTTATTGTTTTGAATTTTTTATCGGAGAAAATTTTATTTTGAGCATGGATACAGTAATTGGTTCCACATGGAGACACCAGCTGAACATATTCGTATTTTCTAGGGAGAAAGCTAGAGGAACTGCGGCAAACAAACATGATATTTCTGTTTGTATCGATGACATTTTATGCACTTGCCTGATGAAAAGACATTGCTTTTCTCCAAAACCATTTTTACGGTGATTTTCCCGGTCGATTGCATACAAATTCTACACCAGTTTGTCCGGATATGACTGGAAGAAACCGGAAATATCTGGTTTTGTTTTGGCTAACTCAATCCCAGATATTGCTACAGACTCTGTGTTTGTGTTTTCTCTATATTATCAAAGGAATTTATTGTTTTGAATTTTTTTATGGAGAACATTTTATTTTGAGCTTGGATACAGTAATTGGTTCCACATGGAGACACCAGCTGAACATATTCGTATTTTCTAGGTAGAAAGCTAGAGGATTTGTGGCAAACAAACATGATATTTCTGTTTGTGTAGATGACATTTTATGCAGTTGCCTAACGAAAAGACTTTGATTTTCTCCAAATCCATTTTTACTGTGATTCTCTTGGTCCATAGCATACGAATTCCAAACGACTTTTTCCTGATATGACTGGATGAAACCAGAAATATTCGGTTGTACTTTGGCTAACTCAATCCCAAATATTGTGAAAGCCTCTGTGTTTGTGTTTTCTTGATATTATCGATGGACTTTATTGTTTTGAATGTTTTTATCAGGGAACATTTGATTTTGTACCATAGAAACACTAATTGGTTCCACATGGAGACACCAGCTCTCCACATTCGTATTTTCTAGGGAGAAAGCTAGAGGAAATGCGGCAAACAAACATGATATTTCTGTTTGTATCGATGACTTTTTATGCACTTGCCTAACATAAAGACTTTGTTTTTCTCCAAAACCATTTATACACAATTTTCTCATCCCATTGTATACCAATTCCACACCAGTTTGTTCGGATATGACTGGATGAAACCGGAAATATCTGGTTTTGTTTTGGCTAACTCAATCCCAGATATTGGAACAGCCTCTGTGTTTTTGTTTTCTCTATATTATCAACGGACTTTATTGTTTTGAAGGTTTTTATCGGAGACCATTTTATATTGAGCTTGGATACAGTAATTGGTTCCACATGGAGACACTAGCTCTACGTATTCGTATTTTCTAGGGAGAAAGCTAGAGGAACTGCGGCAAACAAACATGATGTATCTGTTTGTAGAGATGACATTTTATGCAGTTGAATAACGAAAAGACTTTGCTTTTCTCCAAAACCATTTTAACAGTGCTTTTCTCAGTCCATTGCATCCGAATTCCAAACGACATTTTCCGGATATGATTGGATGAAACCCGAAAAATATCCGGTTGTGTTGTGGCTAACTCAATCCCAGATATTGCTACAGACTCTGTGTTTGTGTTTTCTGGATATTATCGATGGAGTCTATTGTTTTGACTGTTTTTATCAGGGAACATTTCATTTTGTACCGTAGAATCACTAATTGGTTCATCTTGGGGACACCAGCTCTACACATTCGTATTTTCTAGGCAGAAAGCTAGAGGAACTGTGGCAAACAAACATGATATTACTGTTTGTATAGATGACATTTTATGCACTTGCCTAACGAACAGTCTTCCCTTTTCTCCAAAACCATTTTTCTGTGATTTTCTCGGTACACTTCATATGAATTCCACACAAGTTTGTCTGGATATGACTGGATGAAACCGGAAATATCCGGTGGTGTTTTGGCTAACTCAATCCCAGATATTGCTGCAGCATCTGTGTTTGTGTATTCCTGATATTATTCACGGACTTTATTGATTTGAATGCTTTTTATCAGGGAACATTTCATTTTGTACCGTAGAAACACTAATTGGTTCCACATGGAGACACCAGCTCTACACATTCGTATTTTCTATGGAGAAAGCTACAGGAACTGCGGCAAATCAACATGATGTTTCTGTTTGTATCGATGACATTTTATGCATTTGCTTAACGAAAAGACTTTGCTTTTCTCCAAAAGCATTTTTACTGTGATTTTCTCGGTCCATTGCATACGAATTCCACACCAGTTTGTACGGATATGACTGGATGAAACCAGAAATATCCGGATGTGTTTTGGCTAACTCAATCCGAAATATTGTGAAAGCCTCTGTGTTTGTGTTTTCTGGATATTATCGATGGACTTTATTGTTCTGAATGTTTTTATCAGGGAACTTTTAATTTTGTACCGTTGAAACACTAAGTGGTTCCTCATGGGAGCACCAGCTCTACACATTAGTATTTTCTCAGGGAAAGCTAGAGGAACTGCGGCAAACAAACATGATATTTCTGTTTGTATAGATGAAATTTTATGCACTTGCCTAACGAAAAGACTTTGCTTTTCTCCAAAGCCATTTTTACTGTGAATTTCTCGGTCCATTGCATATGAATTCCACACCACTTTGTCTGGTTATGACTGCGTCAAACCGAAAATATCCGGTTTTGTTTTGGCTTACTCTGTCCCAGATATTGCTACAGCCTCTGTGTTTGTGATTTCTGAATATTATCAACGGAATTTATTGTTTTGAATGTTTTTTATCAGGGAACATTTAATTTTGTGCTTGGAATCACTAATTGATTCCACATGGAGACACCAGCTCTACACATTCGTATTTTCTAGGGAGAAAGCTAGAAGAACTGTGAGAAACAAACATGATATTTCTGTTTGTATAGATGACATTTTATGCACTTGCCTAAGGAAAAGACTTTGCTTTTCTCCAAAACCATTTCTACTGTGATTTTCTCAGTCCATTGCATACGAAATCCACACCACTTTGTCCCGAAATGACTGGATTCAAACAGAAATATCAGGTTGTGTTTTGGCTAACTCAATCCGAAATATTGTCAAAGCCTCTGTGTTTGTGTTTTCTGGATATTATCGATGGACTTTATTGTTCTGAATGTTTATATCAGGGAACATTTAATTTTGTGCGGGGAAACAGTAATAGTTTTATCATGGAGACACCAGCTCTACACATTCGTATTTTCTTGGGAGATAGCTACAGGAACTGTGGCAAACAAACATGATATTTCTGTTTGTATCGATGACATTTTATGCACTTGCCTAATGAAAAGAATTTGCTTTGCTCAAAAACCATTTTTATTGTGATTTTTCTCAGTCCATTGCATACGAAATCCACACCAGTTTGACTGGATATGACTGGATGAAACCGGAAATATCGATTTTGTTTTGCCTAACTCTGTCCCAGATATTGCTACAGCCTCTGTGTTTGTGTTTTCCAGATATTATCCACGGACTTTATTGTTTTGAATTTTTTTCATCAGGGAAGATTAAATTTTATTCTTTGAAAAACTAATTGTTTCCACATGGAGACACCAGCTCTACACATTCGTATTTTCTATCGAGAAAGCTAGAGGAACTGAGGGAAACAAACATGATATTTCTGTTTGTATCGATTACATTTTATGCACGTCCCTAACGAAAAGACTTTGCTTTTTCCCAAAACCATTTTTACTGTGATTTTCTGGGTCGATTGCATACGAATTCCACACCAGGTTTTCCGGATATGACTGGATAAACCAGAAATATCCGATTGTGTTTTGGCTAACTCAATCCCAGATATTGTGACAGCGTCTGTGTTTGTGTTTTCTGGATATTTTCAACGGACTTTATTGTTTTGAATGTTTTTTATCGGGGAATATTGAATTTTGAGCTTAGATACACTAATTGGTTCATCATGGAAACACCAGCTCTACACATTCGTATTTTCTAGGGAGATAGCTACAGGAACTGTGGCAAACAAACATGATATTTCTGTTTGTATCGATGCCATTTTATGCACTTGCCTAACGAAAAGACTTTGCTTTTCTCCAAAACCATTTTTTACTGTGATTTTCTCGGTCCATTGCATGCGAATTCCAAACAACTTTGTCCGTATATGAGTGAATTAAACAAGAAATATCCAATTTTTCTTTTGCTAACTCAATGCGAAATATTGTGAATGTTTCTGTTTTGTGTTTTCTGGATATGATCGATGGACTTTATGGTTTTGAAAGTTTCTATCAAGGAACATTTAATTTTGTACCCTAGAAACACTAATTGGTTCATCATGGGGACACCAGCTCTACATATTCGTATTTTCTAGGGAGAAAGCGAGAGGTACTGCAACAAACAAACATGATATTTCTGTTTGTATCGATGACATTTTATGCACTTGCCTAACGCAAAGACTTTGCTTCTCTCCACAGAATTTTTACTGTGATTTTCTCGTTCCATTTCATACGAATTCCACACCAGTTTGTCCAGATATGACTGGATGAAAGCGGAAATATCCGGTTTTGTTTTGGCTAACTCAATCCCAGATATTGCTACAATGTAGTGGAAGGAGAAGGCCATGCCAAGGTGGCCACTGGCAAGCGAGCATCGGTTAGTCAGGAATGGCTTTGAAACTGCCTAGCAACAGGCTGTGATTGGATGGCTCTGGAAACTGCCTGGCGACAGGCTGTGATTGGATGGCTCTGGAAACTGCCTGGCATAAGGCGGTGATGGGATGGATTTGAAACTGCCTGGCGACAGGCTGTGATTGGATGGCTGTGGAAACTGCCTTGCAACAGGCTGTGATTGGTTGGGGTATGGACCGCCCCTTCACCAGATTGGCTGGTCTTGGCTATATAAGCTGTTGTACCAACTGTAATAAGCGAGTCTGCAGGCTGCTCGCTTCAAGCCTGCTCTCACCGGACTCCCGGGGTCTGTGTGTTGACTCCGCGCCTCTTGCCCCCACCACGCTGCTCTTCTCAGAAACGAACCCACTGCAACATTGTGGAGAAATCAATGACAACACTACAACCTCTGTGTTTGTGTATTCCTGATATTATCCATGGACTTTATTTTTTTTGAATGTTTTTTATCAGGGAATATTTAATTTTGTTCTGGGAACACTAATTTGTTCCACATGGAGACACCAGCTAAACATATTCGTATTTTCTAGGAAGAAAGCTAGAGGAACTGCGGCAAATAAACATGATATTTCTGTTTGTATAGATGACATTTTATGCACTTGCCACACGAAAAGACTTTGCTTTTCTCCAAAACCATTTTTACTCTGATTTTCTCGGGCCATTGCATATGAATTCCACACCACTTTTTCCGGATATGACTGGATGAAACCAGAAATATCCAGTTGTCTTTTGTCTAACTCAATCCGAAATATTGTAAAAGCCTCTGTATTTGTGTTTTCTGGATATTATCTATGGACTTTATTGTTTTGAATGTTTTTATCAGGGAACATTTAATTTTGTACCATAGAAACACTAATTGGTTCATCATGGGGACACAAGCTCTACACATTCGTATTTTCTAGGGAGAAAGCTAGAAGAACTGTGGCAAACAAACATGATATATCTGTTTGTATAGATGACATTTTATGCACTTGCCTAACAAAAAGACTTTGCTTCTCTCCAAAGGATTTTTACTGTCATTTTCTCCGTCCATTGCATACGAATTCCACACCAGTTTGTCCCGATATGACTGGGTGAAACCAGAAATCTCCGGTTGTGTTTTGGCTAATTCAATCCAAAATATTGTGAAAGCCTCTGTGTTTGTGTTTTCTGGATACTATCGATGGACTTTATTGTTTTGAGTGTTTTTATCAGGGAACATTATATTATGTACCATTGAAACACTAATTGGTTCATCATGGGGACACCAGCTCCACACATTCGTATTTTCTAGGGAGAAAGCTTGAGGAACTGCGGAAACAAACATGATATTTCTGTTTGTGTCGATGCCATTTTATGCACTTGCCTAATGAAAAGACTTTTCTTTTCTCCAAAACAATTTGTACTGTGATTTTCTCGGTCCATTGCATACGAATACCACACCAGTTTACCGGATATGACTGGATGAATCCGGAAATTACCAATTATGTTTTGGCTAACTCAATCCCAGATATTGCTACAGCATCTGTGTTTGTGTATTCCTGATATTATCCATGGACTTTTTTGTTTTGAATGTTTTTATTAGGGAACATTTATTTTTCTGCTTGGAAACACTAATTGGTTCCACATGGAGACACCAGCTCTACACATTCGTAATTTCTAGGGAGAAGCTAGAGGAACTGCGGCAAACAAACATGATATTTCTGTTTGTAAGGATGATATTTTATGCCCTTGCCTAACGAAAAGACTTTGCTTTTCTCCAAAACCATATTTACTGTGATTTTCTGATTCCTTTTCAGACGAATTCCACACCAGTTTGTCCGGATATGACTGGATGCAAAAGGAAATATCTCGTTTTGTTTTGGCTAATTCAATCCCAGATATTGCTACAGGCTCCCTGTTTGTGTTTTATGGATATGATCGATGGACTTTATTGTTTTGAATGTTTTTTATCTTTGAACATTTTATTTTCCGATTGGATACAGTAATTGGTTCCACATGGAGACACCAGCTCTAAGTATTCGTATTTCTAGGGAGAAAGCTAGAGGAACTGCGGCAAACAAACATGATATTTCTGTTTGTATAGATGACATTTTATGCAGTTGCCTACCGAAAAGACATTGGTTTTCTCCAAAGCCATTTGACTGTGATTTTTTTGTACAGTGCATATGAATTCCACACCACTTTGTCCGGATATGACTATATGAAACCGCAAATATCCGGTTTTATTTTGGCTAACTCAATCCCAGATATTACTACAGCCTCTGTGTTTGTGTATTCCTGATATTATCCACGGACTTTACTGTTATGTATTTTTTTTTATCAGGGAACATTTCATTTTGTGCTTGGAATCACTAATTGGTTCCACATGGAAACACCAGATCTACATATTCCTACTTTCTAGGGATAAAGCTAAAGGAACTGTGCCAAACAAACATGATATTTCTGTTTGTATCGATGACATTTTATGCACTTGCCTAATGAAATGACTTTGCTTTTCTCCAAAACCAGTTTTACTGTGATTTTCTCGGTCCATTGCATACGAATTCCACACCAGTTTACTGGATATGACTGGATGAAACCGGAAATTACCAATTATGTTTTGGCTAACTCAATCCCAGATATTGGAACAGCATCTGTGTTTGTGTATTCCTGATATTATCCATGGACTTTATGGTTTTGAATGTTTTTTATTGGGGAACATTTAATTTTGTGCTTGGAAACACTAATTGGTTCCACATGGAGACACCAGCTGTACACATTCGTAATTTCTAGGGAGAAGCTAGAGGAACTGCGGCAAACAAACATGATATTTCTGTTTGTAAGGATGATATTTTATTCCCTCCTAACGAAAAGACTTTGCTTTTCTCCAAAACCATATTTACTGTGATTTTCTGATTCCTTTTCAGACGAATTCCACACCAGTTTTTCCGGATATGACTGGATGCAAAAGGAAATATCTCGTTTTGTTTTGGCTAATTCAATCCCAGATATTGCTACAGGCTCCCTGTTTGTGTATTCATTATATTATCCATGGACTATTTTTTTTGAATGCTTTTTATCCGGGAACGTTTAAATTGTGCTTTTAAGCAGTAATTGGTTCCACATGGAGACACCAGCTGGATAAATTTGTATTTTCTAGGGAGAAAGCTAGAGAAACTGCGGCAAACAAATATGATATTTCTGTATGTATAGATGACATTTTATGCACTTGCCTAAGGAAAAGACTTTGCATTTCTCCAAAACCTTTTGTACTGTGATTTTCTCGGTCCATTGCATACGAATTCCACACCAGTTTGTCCGGATATGACTGGATGAAAACAGAAATATCCGGTTGTGTTTTGGCTAACTCAATCCGAAATATACTGAAAGCCTCTGTGTTTGTGTTTTCTGGATCTTATTGAGGGACTTATTGTTTTGAATGTTTTTATAAGAAAACATTTAATTTTGTGCTTGAAAACACTAATTGGTTCATAATGGGAACACAAGCTCTACAATTTCATATATTCTAGGGAGAAGGCTAGAGGAACTGCAGCAAACAAAGATGATATTTCTGTTTGTATAGATGACATTTTATGCACTTGCCTAACGAAATGTCTTTGCATTTCTCCAAAACCATTTTTACTGTGATTTTCTCGGTCCATTGCATACGAATTCCACACCAGTTTGTCCGGATATGACTGGGTGAAACCAGAAATATCCGGTTGTGTTTTGGCTAACTCAATCCGAAATATACTGAAAGCCTCTGTGTTTGTGTTTTCTGGATCTTATTGAGGTACTTATTGTTTTGAATGTTTTTATAAGAAAACATTTAATTTTGTGCTTGAAAACACTAATTGGTTCATAATGGGAACACAAGCTCTACAATTTCGTATATTCTAGGGAGAAGGCTAGAGGAACTGCAGCAAACAAACATGATATTTCTGTTTGTATAGATGACATTTTATGCACTTGCCTAACGAAATGTCTTTGCATTTCTCCAAAACCATTTTTACTGTGATTTTCTCGGTCCATTGCATACGAATTCCACACCAGTTTGTCCGGATATGACTGGATGAAACAGGAAATATCCGTTTTTGTTTTGGCTAACTCAATGCAAGATATTGCTACAGCTTCTGTGTTTGTGTATTCCTGATATTATCCCCAGACTTTATATTTTTCAATGTTTTTTTTTTCAGGTAACATTAAATTTTGTGCTTGGAAACACTAATATTTTCCACATGGAGACAGCAGCTCTACAAATTTGTATTTTCTAGAGAGAAAGCTAAAGGAACTGCGACAAACAAACTTGATATTTCTGTTTGTATAGATGACATTTTATCTACATGCCTAATGAAAAGACTTTCCTTTTCTCCAAAACCATTTTTACTGTGATTTTCTCGGTCGATTGCATACGAATTCTACACCACCTAGTCCGGATATGATTGCATGGACCGGAAATATTCCTTTGTTTTTATGCTAACTCAAAACGAAATATTGCTACAGCCTCTGTGTTTGTGTTTTCTGGATATTATCGATGGACTTTATTGTTTTGAATGTTTTTATCAGGGAACATTTCATTTTGTACCATTGAAACACTAATTGGTTCCACATGGAGACACCAGCTCTACACATTCGCATTTACGAGGAAGAAAGCTAGAGGAACTGTGGCAAACAAACATGATATTTCTGTTTGTATAGATGACATTTTATGCACTTTCCTAACGAAAAGACTTTGCTTTTCTCCAAAACCATTTTTACTGTGATTTTCTCGCACCATTCCATACGAATTCCAAACCTGTTTGTCCGGATATGACTGGATGAAACCAGAAATATCCTGCTGTGTTTTGGCTAACTGAATCCCAGATATTGCTACAGCCTCTGTGTTTGTGCATTCCTGATATTATCCAGGGACTTTATTGTTTTGAATGTTATTTATCAGGGAACATTTAATTTTTTGCTTGAAAACACTAACTGTTTCCACATGGAGACACCAGCTCTACACATTTGTATTTTCTAGGGAGAAAGCTAGAGAAACTGCGGCAAACAAACATGATATTTCTGTTTGTATAGATGCCATTTTATGCACTTGCCTAACGAAAAGACTTTGCTTTTCTCCAAAACCATTTGTACTGTGATTTTCTCGGTCCATTGCATACGAATTCCTCACCAGTTTGTCCGTGTATGAATGGATGAAACCAGAAATATCAGGTTGTGTTTGGCTAACTCAATCCGAAATATTGCTACAGCCTCTGTGTTTGTGTTTTCTGGATATTATCGATGGACTTATTGTTTTGAATGTTTTTATCAGGGAACATTTAATTTTGTACCGTTGAAACACTATTTGGTTCATCATGGGGACACAAGCTCTACACATTCGTATTTTCTAGGGAGAAAGCTAGAGGAAGTGCGGCAAACAAACATGATATTTCTGTTTGTATAGATGACATTTTATGCACTTGCCTAACGAAAAGAATTTGCTTTTCTCCAAAACCATTTTTACTGTGATTTTCTCAGTCCATTGCATTCGAATTTCACACAATTTTCTCTGCATATCACTGGATGAAAGCAAAAACATCCGGTTTTGTTTTGGCTAACTCAATGCGAAATATTGTGAAAGCCTCTGTGTTTGTGTATTCCTGATATTATCCAAGACTTTATTGTTTTGAATGTTTGTTATCAGGGAACATTTAATTTGTTCTGTGAATTTTTAATTGTTTCCACATGGAGACACCAGCTCTACACATTCATATTTTCGAGGGAGAAAGCTAGAGGAACTGCGGTAAACAAACATGATATTTCTGTTTTTATAGATGACGTTTTATGCACTTGCCTAACGAAAAGAATTTGCTTTTCTCTATAACAATTTTTACTATGATTTTCTCGGTCCATTGCATACGAATTCCACACGACTTTGCACGGGATATGACTGGATGAAACCAGAAATATCTGGTTGTGTTTTGGCTAACTCAATCTGAAATATTGCTACAGCCTCTGTGTTTGGGTATTTCTGATATGATCCACGGACTTTATTTTTTTTACTGTTTTTTTACAGGGAACATTTAATTTTGTGCTTGGAAACACTAATTGGTTCCACTTGGAGACACCAGCTCTACACATTCGTATTTTTTAGGGAGAAATCTAGAGGAACTGCGGCAAACAAACATGATATTTCTGTTTATATAGATGACATTTTATGAACTTGCCTAACGTAAAGACTTTGCTTTTCTCCAAAACCATTTTTACTGTGATTTTCTCGGTCCATTGCATATGAATTCCACACCAGTTTGTCCGGATTTGACTGGATGAAACCGGAAATATCTGGTTCTATTTTGGCTAACTCTATCCCAGACATTGCTACAGCCTCTGTGTTTGTGCATTCCTGATATTATCCACGAACTTTATTGTTTTTAATGTTTTATTTCAGGGGACATTTAATTTTGGGCTTGGAAACACTAATTGGTTCATCATGGGGACACCAGCTCTACACATTCATATTTTCAAGGGACAAAACTAGAGGAAATGTGGAAAACAAACATGATATTTCTGTTTGTATTGACGACATTTTATGCACTTGCCTAAGAAAAAGACTTTGCTTTTCTCCAAAACCATTTTTACTGTGATTTTCTCGGTCCGTTGCATATAAATTCCACACCACTTTGTCCGGATATGACTGGAAGAAACTGGAAATATGCGGTTTTGTATTGGCTAACTCAATCCCAGACATTGCTACAGCCTCTGTGTTTGTGTTTTCTAGATATTATCGATGGACTTTATTGATGTGAATGTTTTTTATCAGAGAACATTTAATTTTGTACCGTTGAAACACTAATTGGTAAATCATGGGAACACCAGCTCCACACATTCATATTTTCTAGGGAGAATGCTAGAGGAACTGTGGCAAACAAACATGATATTTCTGTTTGTATAGATGACATGTTATGCACTGGCATTACGAAAAGACTATGCTTTTCTCCAAAACCATTTTTACTGTGATTTTCTTGGTCCATTGCATATGAATTCCAAACCAGTGTGTCCGCATATGACTGGAAGATACCAGAAATATCCGGTTGTGTTTTGGCTAACACTATCCGAAAAATTGCTACAGCCTCTGTGTTTGTGTTTTCTGGATATTATCGATGGACTTTATTGTTTTGAATATTTTTATCAGGGAACATTTCATTTTGTACCATTGAAACACTAATTGGTTCCACATGGAGACACCAGCTCCACACATTCGCATTTCCTAGGGAGAAAGCTAGAGGAACTGTGGCAAACAAACATGATATTTATGTTTGTATAGTTGACATTTTATTCACTTGCCTAACGTAAAGACTTTGCTTTTCTCCAAAACCATTTTTATGTGATTTTCTCGGTCCATTGAATCTAGAATTCATAACGACTTTTTCCGGATAGGACTGGATTAAACCGGAAATATCCGGTTTTGCTTTGGCCAACTCAATCCCAGATATTGCTACAGCCTCTGTGTTTGTGCATTCCTGATATTATCCACGGACTTTATTGTTTTGAATGTTATTTATCAGGGAACATTTAATTTTTTGCTTCAAAACACTAACTGTTTCCACATGGAGACACCAGCTCTACACATTCTTATTTTCTAGGGAGAAAGCTAGAGAAACTGCGGCAAACAAACATGATATTTCTGTTTGTATAGATGACATTTGATGCAATTGCCTAATGAAAAGACTTTGCTTTTCTCCAAAACCATTTGTACTGTGATTTTCTCGGTCCATTGCATACGAATTCCACACCAGTTTGTCCGGATATGACTGGATGAAAACAAAAATATCCTGTTGTATTTGGCTAACTCAATCCCAGATATTACTACAGCCCCTCTGTTTGTGTTACTGGATATTGTCAACAGACTTTATTGTTTTAATGTTTGTTATCGGGGAATATTTTATTTTGAGCTTGGATACAGTAATTGGTTCCACAAGGAGATACCAGCTCCACACATTCATATTTTGTAGGGAGACAGCAAGAGGAACTGCGGCAAACAAACATGATATTTCTGTTTGTAAGGATGACATTTTATGCACTTGCCTAACGAAAAGACTTTGCTTTTCTCCAAAACCATTTTTACTGTGATTTTCACGGTCCATTGCATACGAATTCCACACCAGTTTACCGGATATGACTTTATGAAACCGGAAATTACCAATTATGTTTTGGCTAACTCAATCCCAGATATTGCTACAGCATCTGTGTATGTGTATTCCTGATATTATCCATGGACTTTATTGTTTTGAATGTTTTTTATCGGGGAACATTTAATTTTGTGCTTGGAAACCCTAATTGGTTGCACATGGAGACACCAGCTCTACACATTCGTATTTTCTAGGGAGAAAGCTAGAGGAACTCCGGCAAACAAACATGATATTTCTGTTTGTATAGATGACATTTTATGCACTTGCCTAACGAAAAGACTTTGCTTTTCTCCAAAACCATTTTTACTGTGATTTTCTCGCTCCATTGCATACAAATTCCACACCAGTTTACCGGATATGACTGGATGAATACAGAAATATCTGGTTTTGTTTTGGCTAACTCAATCCGAAATATTGTGAAAGCCTCTGTGTTTGTTTTTTCTGGATATTATCAATGGACTTTATTTTTTTGAATGTTTTTTATTGGGGAACATTTTACTTTGAGCTTGGATACAGTAATTGGTTCCACATGGAACACAAGCTAAACATTTCATATTTTCTAGGGAGATGCTAGAGGAACTGCGGCAAACAAACATGATATTACTGTTTGTATCGATGACATTTTATGCAGTTCCCTAACGAAAAGACTTTGCTTTTCTCCAAAACCATATGTACTGTGATTTTCTCGGTCCATTGCATACATATTGCACACCACTTTGTCCAGATATTACTGGATAAAAACTGAAATCTTCGGTTGTGTTTTGGCTAACTCAATCCGAAATATTGTGAAAGACTCTGTGTTTGTTTTTTCTGGATATTTTCGATGGACTTTATTGTTTTGAATATTTTTATCAGGGAACATTTATTTTTGTAGCGTAGAAACACTAATTGGTTCATCATGGGTACACCAGCTCTACACATTCTTATTTTCTAAGGAGAAAGCTAGAGGAACTGCGGCAAAGAAACATGATATTTCTGTTTGTATAGATGACATTTTATGCACTTGCCTAACGAAAAGACTGCTTTTCTCCAAAAGCATTTTTACTCTGATTTACTCAGCCAATTGCATACTAATTCCACTCCAGTTTGTCCGGATATGACTGGATGAAACCGGAAATTATTGGTTTTTTTTTTTTGTTTGTTTGTTTGCTAACTCAATCCCAAATATTGCTACAGCCTCTGTTTTTGTGTTTTCTGGATATTATCAACGGACTTTATTTTTTTGAATGTTTTTTATCGGGGAATATTTTATTTTGAGCTTGGATACCGTAATTGGTCCACATGGAAACACCAGCTGAACATATTCGTATTTCCTAGGGAGAAAGCTAGAGGAACTGCGGCAAACACACATGATATTTCTGTTTGTATAGATGACATTTTATGCACTTGCCTAAGGAAAAGACTTTGCTTTTCTCCAAAACCATTTTTACTGTGATTTTCCCGGTCCACTGCATACGAATTCCACACCAGTTTGTCCGGATATGACTGGATGAAAACAAAAATATCCAGTTGTGTTTTGGCTAACTCAATCCCAGATATTGCTACACCCTCTGTCTTTGTGTATTCCTGATATTATCCACGGAATTTATTGTTTTGAATGTTTTTTTATCGGTGAACATTTTATTTTGTGCTTGGAATCACTAATTGGTTCCACATGGAGACACCTGCTCTACAAATTTGTATTTTCTAGGGAGAAAACTAGAGGAACTGCGGCAAACAAACATGATATTTTTCTTTGTATAGATGACATCTTATGCACTTGCCTAAGGAAAAGACTTTGCTTTTCTCCAAAACCATTTTTACACTGATTTTCTCTGTCCATTGCATATGAATTCCACACCAGTTTGTACGGATATGACTGGATGAAACCAGACATATCCTGTTGTGTTTTGGCTAACTCTATCGGAAAAATTGCTACAGCCTCTGTGTTTGTTTTTTCTGGATATTATCAACGGACTTTATTTTTTTGAATATTTTTTATCGGGAAACATTTTATTTTGAGCTTGGATACAGTAATTGGTTCCACATGGAGACACCAGCTGAACATATTTGTATTTTCTAGGGAGAAAGTTAGAGGAACTGCGGCAAACAAACATGATATTTCTGTTTGTATAGATGACATTTTATGCATTGCCTAACCAAAAAACTTTGGTTTTCTCCAAATCATTTTTACTGTGATTTTCTCGGTCCATTGCATCTGAATTCCATACGACTTTTTCCGGATATGACTGGATGAAACCAGAAATATCTGGTTTTCTTTTGGCTAACTCAATCCCAGATACTGCTACAGGCTCTGTGTTTGTGTATTCCTGATATTATAAATGGACTTTATTGTTTTGAACGTTTTTTAATCAGGGAACATTTAATTTGTGCTTGGAAACACTAATTGGTTCCACATGGAGACACCAGCTCTACACATTCGTATTTTCTAGGGAGAAAGCTAGAGGAACTGCGGCAAACAAGCATGATATTTCTGTTTGTATAGATGACATTTTATGCATTTGCCTAACGAACAGACTTTGCTTTCCTCCAAAACCATTTTTACACTGTTTTTCTCGGTCCATTGCATACGAATTCTACACCACTTTGTCCGGATATGACTTGATGAAACCAGAAATATCCGGTTGTGCTTTGGCTAACTCAATCCGAAATATTGTGCAAGCCTCTGTGTTAGTGTTTTCTGGATATTTTCGCTGTACTCTATTGTTTTGAATGTTTTTATTAGGGAACATTTAATTTTGTACCGTTGAAACAGTAATTGGTTCATCATGGGGACACCAGCTCTACATATTCCTATTTTCTAGGGAAAAAGCCAGAGGAACTGTGGTAAACAAACATGATATTTCTGTTTGTGTCGATGACATTTTATGCACTTGCCTAACGAAAAGACTTTGCTTTTCTCCAAAACCATTTGTACTGTGATTTTCTTGGTCCATTGCATACGAATTCCACACCAGTTTGTCCGGATATGACTGGATGAAACCAGAAATATCCTGTTTTGTTTTGGCTAACTCGATCCCAGATATTGCTACAGCCTCTGTGTTTGTGTTTTTCGGATATTATCAATGGACTTTATTGTTTCGAATGCTTTTCATCAAGGAATATTTAATTTTGTTCTTGCAGAACACTAATTGGTCCTGCATGGAGACACCAGCTCTACATGTTTGTATTTTCTAGCGAGAAAGCTAGAGGAATTGTGACAAACAAACATGACATTTCTGTTTGTATCAATGACATTTTATGCACTTGCCTAACGAAAAGCCTGTGCTTTATTCCAAAACCATTTTTACTCTGATTTTCGGGGTCCATTGATCTGAATTCCAAATGAACTTTTCCAGATACGACTGGATGAAACCAGAAATATCCGGTTTTGTTTTGGCTAACTCAATGCAAAATATTGTGAGTTTCTGTGTGTGTGTTTTCTGGATATTATCGATGCACATTATTGTTTTGAGTGTTTTTATCAGGGAACATTTAATTTTGTACCGTAGAAACACTAATTGCTTCATCTTGGGGACACCATCTCTACACATTCATATTTTCTAGGGAGAAAGCTAGAGGAACTGGAGCAAGCAAACATGATATTTCTCAAATAGGTTCATCGTGGAGACACCAGCTCTACACATTCGTATTTTCTAGAGATATTTTTTCTCCCTCCTTATGAAATGACTTTGCTTTTCTCCAAAACCATTTTTACTGTAATTTTCTCGGTCCATTGCGTACGAATTCCACACCAGTTTGTACGTATATGACTGGATGAAAAGGGAAATATCCGGTATTGTTTTGGCTAACTCAATCCCAGATATTGCTACAGCCTCAGTGTTTGTTTATTCCTGATATTATTAACGGACTTTATTGTTTTCAATTTTTTTTTATCAAGGATCATTTAACTTTGTTCTTGGAAACACTAATTAGTTCCGCATGGAGACACCAGCTCTACATATTTGTATTTTCTAGGGAGAAAGCTAGAGGAACTGCGGCAAACACACATGATATTTCTGTTTGTATAGATGACATTTTATGCACTTGCCTAAGGAAAAGACTTTGCTTTTCTCCAAAACCATTTTTACTGTGATTTTCTCGGTCCATTGCATACGAATTCCACACCTGTTTGTACGTATATGACTGGATGAAACCAGAAATATCTATTTTGTTTTGGCTAACTCAATCCCAGATATTGCTACAGCCTCTGTGTTTGTGTTTTCCAGATATTATCCACGGACTTTATTGTTTTCAATTTTTTTTATCAAGGAACATTTAACTTTGTTCTTGGAAACACTAATTTGCTCTGCATGGAGACACCAGCTCTACACATTCGTATTTTCTAGGGAGTAAGCTAGAGGAAGTGCGGCAAACAAACATGATATTTCTGTTTGTATAGATGACATTGTATGCACTTGCCTAACGAAAAGACTATGCTTTTCTCCAAAACCATTTTACTCTGATTTTCTCAGCCCAATGCATACGAATTCCACACCACTTTGTCCGGATATGACTGGATGAAACCGGAAATATGCGGTTGTGTTTTGGCTAACTCAATGCCTGATATTGCTACAGCCTCTCTGTTTGTGTTCCTGGATATTCTCGATGGACTTTATTGTTTTGAATGTTTTTATCAGGGAACATTTAATTTTGTACCGTTGAAACACTAACTGGTTCATCATATGGACACCAGCTCTACGCATTCGTATTTTCTAGGGAGAAAGCTAGAGGAACTGCGGCAAACAAACATGATATTTCTGTTTGTATCGATGATATTTTATCTACTTGCCTAACGAAAAGACTTTGCTTTTCTCCAAAACAATTTTTACTGTGATTTTCAGGGTCCATTGCATCTGAATTCCAAACGACTTTTTCCGGAACTTACTGTATGAAAGCAGAAATATCCGGTTGTGTTTTGGCTAACTCAATGCCAAATATTGTGAATGTTTCCTTTTTGTGTTTTCTGGATATTATCGATGGACTTTATTGTTTTGAATGTTTTTATCAGGGAAGATTCAATTTTCTACCTTAGAAACAGTAATTGGTTCCACAAGGAGATACCAGCTCCACACATTCATATTTTGTAGGGAGACAGCAAGAGGAACTGCGGCAAACAAACATGATATTTCTGTTTGTAAGGATGACATTTTATGCACTTGCCTAACGAAAAGACTTTGCATTTCTCCAAAACCATTTTTACTGTGATTTTCACGGTCCATTGCATACGAATTCCACACCAGTTTACCGGATATGACTTTATGAAACCGGAAATTACCAATTATGTTTTGGCTAACTCAATCCCAGATATTGCTACAGCATCTGTGTTTGTGTATTCCTGATATTATCCATGGACTTTATTGTTTTGAATGTTTTTTATCAGGGAACATTTAATTTTGTGCTTGGAAACCCTAATTGGTTCCACATGGAGACACCAGCTCTACACATTCGTATTTTCTAGGGAGAAAGCTAGAGGAACTCCGGCAAACAAACATGATATTTCTGTTTGTATAGATGACATTTTATGCACTTGCCTAACGAAAAGACTTTGCTTTTCTCCAAAACCATTTTTACTGTGATTTTCTCGCTCCATTGCATACGAATTCCACACCAGTTTACCGGATATGACTGGATGAATACAGAAATATCTGGTTTTGTTTTGGCTAACTCAATCCGAAATATTGTGAAAGCCTCTGTGTTTGTTTTTTCTGGATATTATCAACGGACTTTATTTTTTTGAATGTTTTTTTATTGGGGAACATTTTACTTTCAGCTTGGATACAGTAATTGGTTCCACATGGAACACAAGCTAAACTTTTCATATTTTCTAGGGAGAAGCTAGAGGAACTGCGGCAAACAAACATGATATTTCTGTTTGTATCGATGACATTTTATGCACTTGCCTAAGGAAAAGACTTTGCTTTTCTCCAAAACCATATGTACTGTGATTTTCTCGGTCCATTGCATACGTATTCCACACCACTTTGTCCGGATATTACTGGATGAAAACTGAAATATCCGGTTGTGTTTTGGCTAACTCAATCCGAAATATTGTGAAAAGCCTCTGTGTTTGTTTTTTCTGGATATTTTCGATGGACTTTATTGTTTTGAATATTTTTATCAGGGAACATTTATTTTTGTAACGTAGAAACACTAATTGGTTCTGCCTAACGAAAAGACTGCTTTTCTCCAAAAGCATTTTTACTCTGATTTACTCAGCCCATTGCATACTATTTCCACTCCAGTTTCTCCGGATATGACTGGATGAAACCGGAAATTCTTGTTTTTTTTTTTTTTGTTTGTTTGTTTGCTAACTCAATCCCAAATATTGCTACAGCCTCTGTTTTTGTGTTTTCTGGATATTATCAACAGACTTTATTTTTTTGAATGTTTTTTATCGGCGAATAGTTTTTTGAGCTTGGATACCGTAATTGGTTCCACATGGAAACACCAGCTGAACATATTCGTATTTCCTAGGGAGAAAGCTAGAGGAACTGCGGCAAACACACATGATATTTCTGTTTGTATAGATGACATTTTATGCACTTGCCTAAGGAAAAGACTTTGCTTTTCTCCAAAACCATTTTTACTGTGATTTTCTTGGTCCATTGCATACGAATTCCACACCTGTTTGTACGTATATGACTGGATGAAACCAGAAATATCTATTTTGTTTTGGCTAACTCAATCCCAGATATTGCTACAGCCTCTGTGTTTGTGTTTTCCAGATATTATCCACGGACTTTATTGTTTTCAATTTTTTTTATCAAGGAACATTTAACTTTGTTCTTGGAAACACTAATTTGCTCTGCATGGAGATACCAGCTCTACACATTCGTATTTTCTAGGGAGTAAGCTAGAGGAAGTGCGGCAAACAAACATGATATTTCTGTTTGTATAGATGACATTGTATGCACTTGCCTAACGAAAAGACTATGCTTTTCTCCAAAACCATTTTACTCTGATTTTCTCAGCCCAATGCATACGAATTCCACACCACTTTGTCCGGATATGACTGGATGAAACCGGAAATATGCGGTTGTGTTTTGGCTAACTCAATGCCTGATATTGCTACAGCCTCTCTGTTTGTGTTTCTGGATATTCTCGATGGACTTTATTGTTTTGAATGTTTTTATCAGGGAATATTTAATTTTGTACCGTTGAAACACTAACTGGTTCATCATATGGACACCAGCTCTACGCATTCGTATTTTCTAGGGAGAAAGCTAGAGGAACTGCGGCAAACAAACATGATATTTCTGTTTGTATCGATGATATTTTATCTACTTGCCTAACGAAATGACTTTGCTTTTCTCCAAAACAATTTTTACTGTGATTTTCAGGGTCCATTGCATCTGAATTCCAAACGACTTTTTCCGGATCTTACTGTATGAAAGCAGAAATATCCGGTTGTGTTTTGGCTAACTCAATGCCAAATATTGTGAATGTTTCCTTTTTGTGTTTTCTGGATATTATCGATGGACTTTATTGTTTTGAATGTTTTTATCAGGGAAGATTCAATTTTCTACCTTAGAAACAGTAATTGGTTCCACAAGGAGATACCAGCTCCACACATTCATATTTTGTAGGGAGAAAGCTAGAGGAACTGCAGCAATCAAACATGATATTTCTGTTTGTAAGGATGACATTTTATGCACTTGCCTAACGAAAAGACTTTGCATTTCTCCAAAACCATTTTTACTGTGATTTTCACGGTCCATTGCATACGAATTCCACACCAGTTTACCGGATATGACTTTATGAAACCGGAAATTACCAATTATGTTTTGGCTAACTCAATCCCAGATATTGCTACAGCATCTGTGTTTGTGTATTCCTGATATTATCCATGGACTTTATTGTTTTGAATGTTTTTTATCAGGGAACATTTAATTTTGTGCTTGGAAACCCTAATTGGTTCCACATGGAGACACCAGCTCTACACATTCGTATTTTCTAGGGAGAAAGCTAGAGGAACTCCGGCAACAAAACATGATATTTCTGTTTGTATAGATGACATTTTATGCACTTGCCTAACGAAAAGACTTTGCTTTTCTCCAAAACCATTTTTACTGTGATTTTCTAGCTCCATTGCATACGAATTCCACACCAGTTTACCGGATATGACTGGATGAATACAGAAATATCTGGTTTTGTTTTGGCTAACTCAATCCAAAATATTGTGAAAGCCTCTGTGTTTGTTTTTTCTGGATATTATCAACGGACTTTATTTTTTTGAATGTTTTTTATTGGGGAACATTTTACTTTCAGCTTGGATACAGTAATTGGTTCCACATGAACACAAGCTAAACATTTCATATTTTCTAGGGAGAAGCTAGAGGAACTGCGGCAAACAAACATGATATTTCTGTTTGTATCGATGACATTTTATGCACTTGCCTAAGGAAAAGACTTTGCTTTTCTCCAAAACCATATGTACTGTGATTTTCTCGGTCCATTGCATACGTATTCCACACCACTTTGTCCGGATATTACTGGATAAAAACTGAAATATCCGGTTGTGTTTTGGCTAACTCAATCCGAAATATTGTGAAAGCCTCTGTGTTTGTTTTTTCTGGATATTTTCGATGGACTTTATTGTTTTGAATATTTTTATCAGGGAACATTTATTTTTGTAACGTAGAAACACTAATTGGTTCATCATGGGAACACCAGCTCTACACATTCGTATTTTATAGGGAGAAAGCTAGAGGAACTGCGGCAAAGAAATATGATATTTCTGTTTGTATAGATGACATTTTATGCACTTGCCTAACGAAAAGACTGCTTTTCTCCAAAAGCATTTTTACTCTGATTTACTCATCCCATTGCGTACTAATTCCACTCCAGTTTGTCCGGATATAACTGGATGAAACCGGAAATTCTTGGTTTTTTTTTTTTTGTTTGTTTGTTTGCTAACTCAATCCCAAATATTGCTACAGCCTCTGTCTTTGTGTTTTCTGGAAATTATCAACGGACTTATTTTTTTGAATGTTTTTATCGGGGAATATTTTATTTTGAGCTTGGAACCGTAATTGGTTCCACATGGAAACACCAGCTGAACATATTCGTATTTCCTAGGGAGAAAGCTAGAGGAACTGCCGCAAACAAACATGATATTTCTGTTTGTATAGATGACATTTTATGCACTTGCCTAAGGAAAAGACTTTGCTTTACTCCAAAACCATTTTTACTGTGATTTTCTCGGTCCACTGCATACGAATTCCACACCAGTTAGTCCGGATATGACTGGATGAAAACAAAAATATCCAGTTGTGTTTTGGCTAACTCAATCCCAGATATTGCTACACCCTCTGTCTTTGTGTATTCCTGATATTATCCACGGAATTTATTGTTTTGAATGTTTTTTTTATCGGTGAACATTTTATTTTGTGCTTGGAATCACTAATTGGTTCCACATGGAGACACCTGCTCTACAAATTTGTATTTTCTAGGGAGAAAGTTAGAGGAACTGCGGCAAACAAACATGATATTTTGGCTAACCATTTTGGCTAACTCTATCGGAAAAAATGCTACAGCCTCTGTGTTTGTTTTTTCTGGATATTATCAACGGACTTTATTTTTTTGAATATTTTTTATCGGGAAACATTTTATTTTGAGCTTGGATACAGTAATTGGTTCCACATGGAGACACCAGCTGAACATATTTGTATTTTCTAGGGAGAAAGTTACAGGAACTGCGGCAAACAAACATGATATTTTTGTTTCTATAGAAGACATTTTATGCATTGCCTAACCAAAAAACTTTGGTTTTCTCCAAATCATTTTTACTGTGATTTTCTCGGTCCATTGCATACGAATTCCACACCAGTTTTACCGGATATGACTGGATGAAACCGGAAATATCTGGTTTTGTTTTGGCTAACTTAATCCCAGATATTGCTACAGCCTCTGTGTTTGTGTATTCGTGATATTATCCTTGGACTTTATTGTTTTGAATGTTTTTATCAGGGAACATTTAATTTTGTGCTTGGAAACTCTAATTGGTTCAACATGGAAACACCAGCTCTACACATTTTTATTTTCTAGGGAGAAAGCTAGAAGAACTGGAGCAAACAAACATGATATTTCTGTTTGTATAGATGATATTTTATGCACTTGCCTAACGAAAAGACTTTGCTTTTCTCCAAAATCATATGTTCTGTGATTTTCTCGGTCCATTACATACGATTCCACACCAGTTTGTCCGGATATGACTCGGATGAAACCAGAAATATCCGGTTGTGTTTTGGCTAACTCAATCCGAAATATTGTGAAAGCCTCTGTATTTGTGTTTTCTGGATATTATCGATGGACTTTATGGTTTTGAACGTTTTTATCAGGGAACATTTAATTTTCTGCCATTGAAACACTAATTGGTTCATCATGGGTACACCTGCTCTACAAATTCTTATTTTCTAGGGAGAAAGCTAGTGGAACTGTGGCAAACACACATGATATTTCTGTTTGTATAGATGACATTTTATGCACATCCCTAACGAAAAGTCTTTGCTTTTCTCCAAAACCATTTTAATTGTGATTTGCTCCGTCCATTGCATACGAATTCCACACCAGTTCACCGGATATGACTGGATGAAACCGGAAATAAACGGTTTTGTTTGGCTAACTCAATCCGAAATATTGTGAAAGCCTCTTTGTTTGTGTTTTATGGATATTATCCGCGGTTTTTCTTGTTTTGAATGTTTTTTATCGGGGAACATTTAATTTTGTGCTTTGATACAGTAATTGCTTCCACATGGAGACGCTACCTCTACATATTCATATTTTCTACGGAGAAAGCTAGAGGAAATGCGACAAACAAACATGATATTTCTGTTTGTATAGATGACATTTTATGCACTTGCCTAAGGAAAAGACTTTGCTTTTCTCCAAAACCATTTTTACTGTGATTTTTTTGGTTCCTGCATATGAATTCCACACCAATTTGTCCGGATAGACAGGATGGAACCAGAAATATCCGGTTTTGTTTTGGCTAACTCAATCCCAGGTATTGCTAAAGCCTCTGTGTTTGTGTATTCCTGATATTATACATGAACTTTATTGATTTGAATGTTTTTTCTTAGGGAACATTTAATTTTGTGCTTGGAAACACTAATTGGTTCCACATGGAGACACCAGCTCTACACATTGGTATTTTCTAGGGAGAAAGCTAGAGGAACTGCGGCAGACAAACATGATATTTCTGTTTGTATCGATGGCATTTTATGTACTTGCCTAACGAAAAGACTTTGCTATTCTCCAAAACCATTTGTACTGTGATTTTCTCGGTCCATTGCATACGAATTCTACACCACTTTGTCCAGATATGACTGGATGAAAGCAGAAATATCCGGTTGTGTTTTGGCTAAATCAGTCCTAATATTGTAAATTCTCTGTGTTAGTGTTTTCTGAATATAAATATGAATATAAAGTCCGTTGACAATATCCAGTAAACACAAACACAGAGGCTGTAACAATATCTGGAAATTGAGTTAGCCAAAACACAAATGGATATTTTTGTTTTCATCCAGTCATATCCGGACAAACTGGTGTGGAGTTCCCATGCAAAGGACCGAGAAAATCAGCATACAAATGTTTTTGGAGAAAAGCAACGTATTTCGTTAGGCAAGTGCATAAAATGTCATCGATAGCAACAGAAATATCATGTTTCTTTGCCGCAGTTCCTCTAGCTTTCTCCCTAGAAAATACAAATGTGTGGAGCTGGTGTCCCCATGATGAACCAATTAGTGTTTCTAGGGTACAAAATTAAATGTTCCCTGATAAAAACATTCAATACAATAAAGTCCATCGATAATATCCAGAAAACACAAACACAGAGGCTTTCACAATATTTCTGATTTAGTTAGCCAAAACACAACCGGATATTTCTGGTTTCACCTGTCATATCCGGGCAAACTTGTGTGGAATTCGTATGCATGGTCTGAGAAAATCACAGTAAAAATGGTTTTGGAGAAAAACAAAGTCTTTTCCTTAGGCAAGTGCATAAAATATCATCTATACAAACAGAAATATCATGTGTATTTGCTGCAGTTCCTCTAGCTTTGTCCCTAGAACATGTGAATGTGTAGAGCAGGTGTCCCCATGATGAACCAATTAGTGTTTCTACGGTACAAAACTAAATGTTCCCTGATAAAAACATTTGAAACCATAAAGTCCATCGATAATATTCAGACAACACAAACACAGAGGCATTCACAATATTTCGGATTGAGTTAGCCAAAACACAACCGGATATTTCTGGTTTCATCCAGTCATATCCGGACAACGTGGTGTGGAATTCGTATGCAATGGACCGAGAAAATCACAGTACAAATGGTTTTCGGGAAAAGCAAAGTCTTTTGGTTAGGCAAGTTCTTAAAATGTCATCTATACAAACAGAAATATCATGTTTGTTTGCCGCAGTTCCTCTAGCTTTCTCCCTAGAAAATATGAATATGTAGAGCTGGTGTCACCATGTGGAACCAATTACTGTATCCAAGCACAAAATTAAATGTTCCCCGATAAAAAACATTCAAAACTATAGAGTCCGTGGATAATATCAGGAAATCACCAACACAGAGGTTTTCATAATATTTCCGATTGAGTTAGACAAACAAAACCGGTTACTTCAGGTTTCATCCAGCCATATCCTGACAAACTGGTGCGGAATTCGTATGCAATGGACCGAGAAAATCACAGTAAAATTGGTTTTGGAGAAAAGCAAAGTCTTTTCGTCAGATAAGTGCATAAAATATCATCGATGGCAACAGAAATATCGTTTGTTGCAGCAGTTCCTCTAGCTTTCTCCCTAGAAAATACGAATGTGTGGAGCTGGTGTCCCCATGATGAACCAATTTGTGTTTTAACGGTACAAAATGTAATGTTCCCTGATAATAACATTCAATACAATAAAGTCCATCGATAATATCCAGAAAACACAAACACAGAGGCTGTAGCAATATCTGGGATTGAGTTAGCTAAAACACAACTGGATATTTTTGTTTTCATCCAGTCATATCTGGATAAACTGGTGTGGAATTCATATGCAATGGACCGAGAAAATCAGAGTACAAATGGTTTTGGAGAAAAGCAACGTCTTTTCATTAGGCAAGTGCATAAAATGTCATGTATACAAACAGAAATATCATGTTTGTTACCGCAGTTCCTTTAGCTTCCTAGAAAATAGAAATTTGTAGAGCAGGTGACCCATGATGAACCAATTATTGTTTCTATGGTACAAAATTAAATGTTCCCTGATAAAGACATTCGAAACCTTAAAGTCCATCGATAATATTCAGACAACACAAACACAGAGGCCTTCACAATATTTCGGATTGAGTTAGCCAAAACAAAACCGGATATTTCTGGTCTCATCCAGTCATATCCGGACAAACTGGTGTGGAATTCATATGCAATGGACCAAGAAAATCACAGTACAAATGGTTTTGGGGAAAAGCAAAGTCTTTTCGTTAGGCAAGTGCGTAAAATGTCATCGATACAAACAGAAATATCATGTTTGTTTGCCGGAGTACCTCTAGCTTTCTCCCTAGAAAATACGAATGTGTAGAGCTGGTGTTCCCATGATGAAACAATTAGTGATTCCAAGCACAATATTAAATGTTGCCTAATAAAAACATTCAAAAACCCAAAGTCCATAGATAATAACAGGAATACACAAACATAGAGGCTGTAGCAATATTTCGGTCTGAGTTAGCCAAAACACAACCGGATATTTCGGTTTCATCCAGTCATATCCGGACGGACTGTGGTGGAATTCGGATACAATGGGCTATGAAAATCACAGTAAAAATGGTTTTGGAGAAAAGCAAAGTCTTTTCATTAGGCAAGTGCATAAAATGTCATCTATAGAAACAGAAATATCATGTTTGTTTGCCGCAGTTCCTCTAGCTTTCTCCCTAGAAAATACGATTGTGTAGAGCTGGTGACTCCATGGGCAACCAGTCAGTGATTCCAAGCATAAAATTAAATGTTCCCTGATAAAAAACATTCAAAAAAATAAAGTCCGTGGATAATATCAGGAATACACAAACACATTTGCTCTAGCAATATCTGGGATTGAGTTAGCCAAAACACAACTGGATATTTTTGTTTTCATCTAGTCATATCCGGACAAAGTGGTGTGGAATGCAGAGGCAATGGAGCGAGAAAATCACAGTACAAATGGTTTTGCAGAGAACCAAAGTCTTTTCGTTAGGCAAGTTCATAAAATGTCATCTTTACAAACAGAAATATCATGTTTGTTTGCTGCAGTTCCTCTTGTATTCTCCCTAGAATATATGAATGTGTGGAGCTGGTGTGTCCTTGTGAAACCAATTACTGTATCCAAGCTCAAAATAAAATTTTCCCCGATAACAAACATTAAAACAATAAAGTCCATTGCCAATATCCAGTAAACAGAAACACAGAGGCTGTAACAATATCTGGGATTGAGTTAGCCAAAACACAAATGGATATTTTTGTTTTCATCCAGTCATATCTGGACAAACTGGTGTGGAATTCCTATGCAAAGGCCTGAGAAATTCAGCGTACAAATGTTTTTGGAGAAAAGCAACGTATTTCGTTAGGCAAGTGCATAAAATGTCATCGATATCAACAGAAATATCAGGTTTGTTTGCCGCAGTTCCTCTAGCTTTCTCCCTAGAAAATACGAATGTGTAGAGCTGGTGTCTCGATGTGGAACCAATTACAGTAACCAAGCACAAAATTAAATATTCCCCGAAAAAAACATTCAAAACAATAAAAACAGTGGATAACATCCGGAAAACACAAACACAGCGGCTTTCACAATATTTAAGATTGAATTAGCCAAACAAAACCAGATATTTCCGATTTCATCCAGTCACATCCAGACAAACTGTTGTGGAATTCGTATGCAATGGACCCAGAAAATCACAGTAAAAATGGTTTTGGAGAAAAGGAAAGTGTTTTCATTAGGCAAGTGCGTAAAATGTCATCTATACAAACAAAAATATCATGTTTGTTTGCCGCAGTTCCTCTAGGTTTCTAACTACAAAATATGAATATGTAGAGCTGAGGTCTCCAGGTGGAATCAATTACTGTATCCAAGCTCAAAATAAAATGTTCGCCCTTGAAAAACATTGAAAACAATAAAGTCCATCGATAATATCCAGAAAATACAAACACAGAGGCTTTCACAATATTTCAGATTGAGTTACCCAAAACACAACCGGATATTTCCCGTTTCATCCAGTAATATCCGGAGAAAGTGGTGTGGAATTCGTATGCAATGGACCAAGAAAATCACAGTAAAAATGGTTTTGGGGAAAAACAAAGTATTTTCGCTAGGCAAGTGCATAAAATGTCATCGATACAAACAGAAATATCATGTTTGTTTGCCGCAGTTCCTCTAGATTTCTCCCTAGAAAAAACGAATGTGTGGAGCTGGTTTCTCCTTGTGGAACCAATTACTGTATCCAAGCTCAAAATAAAATGTTCCCCGAAAACAAACATTGAAACAATAAAGTCCGTTGTCAATATCCAGTAAACAGAAACACAGAGGCTGTAACAATATCTGGGATTGAGTTAGCCAAAACACAAATGGATATTTTTGTTTTCATCCAGTCATATCCGGACAAACTGGTGTGGAGTTCCCATGCAAAGGACCGAGAAAATCAGCATACAAATGTTGTTGGAGAAAAGCAACGTATTTCGTTAGGCAAGTGCATAAAATGTCATCGATAGCAACAGAAATATCATGTTTCTTTGCCGCAGTTCCTCTAGCTTTCTCCCTAGAAAATACAAATGTGTGGAGCTGGTGTTCCCTGATAAAAACATTCGAATCCATAAAGTCCATCGATAATGTTCAGACAACACAAACACAGAGGCCTTCACAATATTTCGGATTGAGCAGAATGGGCGAAGCAGAAGAGAGAATATCAGAATTAGAAGACGGAGAACAGAAATTTAAAACATGTTCTCAGGAATCTACAGGATACTATTAAAAAACCCAACATTCGGGTTCTAGGAGTTCCTGAAGGCATGGAGAGGGAGAAAGGATTAGAAGGCATTTTCAGTGAGATACTAGCAGAAAATTTCCCAGGTTTGGAGAAGGACAGAGGCATCTTAGTACAGGAAGCTTATAGAACCCCTAATAAACATGACCAAAAGAGATCCTCACCACGACATGTTGTAATCAAACTCACCACAGTGAAACATAAAGAAAAGATCCTAAAATGTGCAAGAGAGAAACGTCAGATTACTCTTAGAGGATCTCCAATTAGACTCACAGCAGACTTCTCATCAGAAACCCTACAAGCTAGAAGGGAATGGCGAGACATAGCCCAAGTACTAAGAGCGAAAAACTGCCAGCCCAGAATACTATATCCTGAAAAAAAAAACATTCAAAACAATAAAGACCTTGGATAATATCAGGAATACACAAACACAGAGGCTGTAGCAATATCTGGGATTGAGTTAGCTAATATAAAACCAGATATTTCCGGTTTCATCCAGTCATAGCCAGACAAACTGGTGTGGAATTCATATGCAATGGACCGAGAAAATCACAGTAAAACTGGCTTTGGAGAAAAGCAAAGTCTTTTCGTTTGGCAAGATCATAAAAGGTCATCGATACAAACAGAAATATCATGTTTGTTTGC
Organism: Lepus europaeus; assembly: GCF_033115175.1. NCBI lineage: Eukaryota > Metazoa > Chordata > Mammalia > Lagomorpha > Leporidae > Lepus > Lepus europaeus. The sequence continues at coordinate 1,351,489 of NW_026909478.1, forward strand.
CAAAGTTCCTCTAGCTTTCTCCCTAGAAAATACGAATGTGTAGAGCTGGTGTTCCCATTATGAACCAAATAGTGTTGCAACGGCCCAAAATTAAATGTTCCCTGAAAAAAAATTTCAGAAAAATAAGTCCATCGACAATATCCAGAAAACACAAAAACAGAGGCTTTCACAATATTTTGGATTTAGTTAGCCAAAAAACAACCGGATAATTCTGGTTTTTTCAAGTCATATCCAGACAAAGTGGTTTGGAATTCGTATGCAATAGACCGAGAAAATCACAGTACAAATGGTTTTGGAGACAAGCAAAATCTTTTCTTAGACAAGTGCATAAAATGTCATCTATACAAACAGAAATATCATGTTTGTTTGCCGCAGTTCCTCTAGCTATCTCCCTAGAAAATACGAATGTGTAGAGCTGGTGTCTCCATGTGGAACCAATTAGTGTTTCCAAGCACAAAATTAAATGTTCCCAGAAAAAAAAAACATTGAAAAATATAAAATCCATGGATAATATCCAGAAAACACAAACATAGAGGCTGTAGCAATATTTCAGATTGAGGTAGCCAAAACACAACCAGATATTTCTGGTTTCATCTATTCATATCCGGACAAACTGGAGTGGAATTCGTATGCAATTGACAGAGAAAATCAGAGTAAAAATTGTTTTGGAAAAAAGCAAAGTCTTTCCATTAGGCAACTGCATAAAATGTCATCTATACAAACAGAAATATCATGTTTGTTTTTCGCAGTTCCTCTAGCTTTCTCCCTAGAAAATAGGAATATGTAGACCTGGTTTCTCCATGTCGAACCAATTACTGTATCCAAGCTCAAAATAAAATATCCCCGGATAAAAAACATTCGAAACAATAAAGTCTGTGGAAAATACCCAGAAAAAACAAACACAGAGGCTTTAGCAATATCTGGGATTGAGTTAGCCAAAACAATACCAGATATTTCCGGTTTCATCTAGTCATATCCGGACAACCAGTTGTGGAATTCGTATGCAATGGACCAAGAAAATCACAGTACAAATGGTTTTGGAGAAAAGGAAAGTCTTTTCGTTAGGCAAGTGCATAAATGTCATTGATAGAAACAGAAATATGTTTGTTTGCCACAGTTTCTCTAGCAGTCATCCTAGAAAATAGGAATGTGTAGACCTGGTGTCTCCATGTGGAACCAGTTAGTGATTCCAACACAAAATTAAATGTTCTCTGATAAAAACATTCAAAACAATAAAGTCCGTGGACAATATCCAGAAAACTCAAACAAAGAGGTTGTAACAATAACTGGGATTGAGTTAACAAAAACAAAACCGGATATTTCCGGTTTCATCCAGTCATATTCGGAAAAAGTCATTTGGAATTCGTATGCAATGGACCGAGAAAATCACAGTAAAAATGGTTTTGGAGAAAAGCAAAGTATTTTCGTTAGGCAAGTGCATACAATGTCATCTATACAAACAGAATTATCATGTTTGTTTGCCGCAGTTCCTCTAGCTTTCTCCCTAGAAAATACAAATGTGTGAAGCTGGTGTCCCCATGATTAACCAATTTGTGTTTCCATGGTACAATATAAAATGTTCCCCAATAAAAAACTTTTAAAACAATAAAGTCCGTTGATAATACAGAGAAAACACAAACACAGAGGCTGTAACAATATCTGGGATTGAGTTAGCCAAAACAAAACCAGATATTTCCGGTTTCTTCCAGTCATATCCGGACAAACTGGTGTGGAATTTGTATGCAATGGACCGGGAAAATGACAGTAAAAAAGGATTGGGAGTAAAGCAAAGTCTTATATTTAGGCAAGTGCATAAAATGTCATCTATACAAACAGAAATATCATGTTTGTTTGCCGCAGTTCCTCTAGATTTCTCCCTAGAAAATACGAATATGTTCAGCTGGTGTCTCCATGTGCAACCGATTACTATATCCACGTTCAAAAAAAAAATGTGTTCTAAATAAAAAACATTCAAAACAATAAAGTCCATCGATGATATCCAGAAAACACAAACACAGAGACTTTCACAATATTTCATATGAGTTAGCCAAAACACAACCGGATATCTCTGGTTTCACCCAGTCATATCCGGAAAAAGTCGTTTGGAATTCGCATGAAATGGACCGAGAAAATCACAGTACAAATGGTTTTGGAGAAAAGCAAAGTCTTTTCGTTAGGCAAGTGCATAAAATGTCATCTATACAAACAGAAACATCAAGTTTGTTTGCCGCGGTTCCTCTAACATTCTCCCTAGAAAATAGGAATGTGTAGAGCTGGTGTCTCCATGTGGAACCAATTAGTGTTTTGCAGCACAAAGTTAAATGTTCCCTGATAAAAAATATTCACAACAATAAAGTCCGTGAATAATATCAGGAATACACAAACACAGAGGCAGTAGCAATATCTGCGATTGAGTTAGCCAAAACAAAACCGGATATTTCTGGTTTCATCCAGTCATATCCGGACACACTGGTTTGGAATTCATATGCAATGGACCGAGAAAATCACAGTAAAAATGATTTTGGAGAAAAGCAACGTCTTTTTGTTAGGGAAGTGAATAAAATGTCATCTATACAAACAGAAATATCATGTTTGTTTGCCGCAGTTCCTCTAGCTTTCACCCTAGAAAATACGAATGTGTAGAGCTGGTGTTCCCAAGATGAACCAATTAGTGACTCCATGCACAAAATTAAATGTTGCCTTATAAAAAACATTCAAACAACAAAGTCCTATGATAATATCCAGAAAACACAAACACAGAGGCTTTCACAATATTTCGGAATGAGTTAGCCAAAACACAACCAGATATTTCCGTTTTCATCCAGTCATATCCGGACAAACAGTTGTGGAATTCCGATCAATGTACCGAGAAAATCACAGTAAAAATGGTTTTGGAGAAAAGCAAAGTCTTTCAATTAGGCAAGTGCATAAAATGTCATCGATAGCAGAAATATCATGTTTCTTTGCCCCAGTTCCGCTAGGTAGAAAGCTAGAAAATATGAATGTGAAGAGCTGGTGATTCCATTGGGAACCAATCAGTGATTCCAAGCACAAAATTAAATGTTCCCTGATAAAAAAACATTCCAATAAATAAAGTCCGTGGAAAATATCAGAAATACACAAACACAGTTGCTCTAGCAATATCTGGGATTGAGTTAGCCAAAACAAAACCAGATATTTCCAGTTTCATCCAGTCATATCCGGACAAACTGGTGTGGAATTCGTATGCAATGGACCGGGAAAATCACAGTAAAAATGCTTTTGGAGAAAAGCAAAGTCTTTTCGTTAGGCAAGTGCATAAAATGTCATCGATACAAACAGAAATATCATGTTTCTTTGCCACATTTCCTCTAGCTTTCTCCCTAGAAAATACGAATATGTTCAGCTGGTGTCTCCATGTGGAACCAATTACTGTATCCATGCTAAAAATAAATAGTTTTCCGATAACAAACATTCAAAATAATAAAGTCCATCGATGATATCCAGAAAACACAAACACAGAGTCTTTCACAATATTTCGGATTGACTTAGCCAAAACAAAACCGGATATTTCTGGTTTCATCCAGTCATATCCGGAAAAATTCATTTGGAATTCGGATGCAATGGACCGAGAAAATCACAATACAAATGGTTTTGGAGAAAAGCAAAGTCTTTTCTTTAGGCAAGTGCATATAATGTCATCTATACAAACAGAAATATCAGGTTAGTTTGCGGCTTTTCCTCTAGCTTTCTCCCTAGAAAATACGAACATGTTCAGCTGGTGACTCCATATGGAACCAATTGCTGTATCCAAGCTCAAAATAAAATGTTTCCCGATGAAAAACATTCAAATCAATAAATTCTGTGGATACTATCCAGAAAACACAAACACAGAGTCTGTAGCAGTATCTGGGATTGAGTTATCCAAAACACAACCAGATATTTCCAGTTAAATCCAGTCATATCTGGACAAACTAGGGTGGAATTCGTATGCAATGGACCGAGAAAATCACAGTACAAATGGTTTTGGAGAAAAGCAAAGTCTTTTCGTTAGGCAAGTGCATAAAATGTCATCTATACAAACAGAACCATCAAGTTTGTTTTCCGTGGTTCCTCTAACATTCTCCCTAGAAAATAGGAATGTGTAGAGCTGGTGTCTCCATGTGGAACCAATTAGTGTTTTGCAGCACAAAGTTAAATGTTCCCTGATAAAAAAAATATTCAAAACAATAAAGTCCGCTGATAATATCCAGAAAACACAAACACAGAGACTGTAGCCATATCTGTGATTGAGTTAGCCAAAACAAAACCGGATATTTCCGGTTATATCCAGTCATATGTGGACAAACTTATTTGGAATTCATGTGCAATGGACCGAGAACATCACAGTAAATATGGTTTTGGAGAAAAGCAAAGTCTTTTCATTAGGCAACTGCATAAAATATCATCTCTACAACAGAAACATCATGTTTGTTTGCCGCAGTTCCTCTAGCTTTCTCCCTAGAATATACGAATATGTAGAGCTGGTGTCTCCATGTGGAACCAATTACTATATCCAAGCTCAATATAAAATTCTCTCCGATAAAAAACCTTCAAAACAATAAAATCCGTTGATAATATAGAGAAAACACAAACACAGATGCGAACATGTTCAGCTGGTGTCTCCATGTGGAACCAATTAATGTTTCCAATATCAAAATAAAATGTTCCCTGATAAAAAACATTCAAATCAATAAAGTCCGTGGATAATATCAGGAATACACAAACACAGAGGCAGTAGCAATATTTCGGATTGAGTTAGCCAAAACACAACCAGATATTTCCACTTTCATTCAGTCATACCCGGACAAACTGCTGGGGAATTCCTATGAACAGTACCAAGAAGTCAGAGAAAAATGGTTTTGGAGAAAAGCAAAGTCTTTTTGTTAGGCAAGTAGATAAAATATGATCGATAGAAACAGAAATATCATGTTTGTTTGCCGCAGTTCCTCTAGCTTTCTCCCTAGAAAATAAGAATGTCTTCTCAAACTATTCAGAGCAATCGAAAAAGAGGGAATCCTCCCAAATTCTTTCTATGAAGCTGCTATCACCTTAATTCCTAAGCCAGAAAGAGATGTAACATTGAAAGAGAATTACAGACCAATATCCCTGATGAACATAGATGCAAAAATACTCAATAAAATCCTGGCCAATAGAATGCAACAACACATCAGAAAGATCATCCACCCAGACCAAGTGGGATTCATCCCCGGTATGCAGGGATGGTTCAACATTCGCAAAACAATCAACGTAATACACTACATTAACAGACTGCAGAAGAAAAACCATATGATTCTCTCAATAGACGCAGAGAAAGCATTTGATAAAATACAACACCCTTTCATGATGAAAACTCTAAGCAAACTGGGTATGGAAGGAACATTCATTAATATAATCAAAGCAATATATGAAAAACCCACGGCCAACATCCTATTGAATGGGGAAAAGTTGGAAGCATTTCCACTGAAATCTGGTACGAGACAGGGATGCCCACTCTCACCACTGCTATTCAATATATTCCTGGAAGTTTTGGCCAGAGCTATTATGCAAGAAAAAGAAATTAAAGGGATACAAATCGGGACGGACGAACTCAAACTATCCCTCTTTGCAGATGATATGATTCTTTATTTAGGGGACCCAAAGAACCCTACTAAGAGACTGCTGGAACTCATTGAAGAGTTTGGCAAAGTAGCAGGATATAAAATCAATGCACAAAAATCAACAGCCTTTGTATACACAGGCAATGCCACGGCTGAGGAAGAACTTCTAAAATCAATCCCATTCACAATAGCTACAAAAACAATCAAATACCTTGGAATAAACTTAACCAAAGATGTTAAAAATCTCTGCGATGAAAACTACAAAACCTTACAGAAAGAAATAGAAGAGGATACCAAAACATGGAGAAATCTTCCATGCTCATGGATTGGAAGAATCAATATCATCAAAATGTCTATTCTCCCAAAAGCAATTTATACATTCAATGCAATACCCATCAAGATCCCGAAGTCCTTCTTCTCAGATCTGGAAAAAATGATGCTGAAATTCATATGGAGACACAGAAGACCTCGAATAGCCAAAGCAATCCTGTACAACAAAAACAAAGCCGGAGGAATCACAATACCTGATTTTAGGACATACTACAGGGCAGTTGTTATCAAAACAGCATGGTACTGGTACAGAAACAGATGGATAGACCAATGGAACAGAATAGAAACACCAGAAATCAATCCAAACATCTACAGCCAACTTATATTTGACCAAAGATCCAAATCTAATCCCTGGAATAAGGACAGTCTATTCAATAAATGGTGCTGGGAATATTGGATTTCCACGTGCAGAAGCTTGAAGCAAGAGCCATACCTTTCACCTTACACAAAAATTCACTCAACATGGATTAAAGACATAAATCTATGACCCAAAACCATCAGATTATTAGAGAGCATTGGAGAAACCCTGCAAGATATAGGCACAGGCAAAGACTTCCTGGAAAATACTCCAACAGCACAGGCAGTCAAAACCAAAATTAACATTTGGGATTGCATCAAATTGAGAAGTTTCTGTACTTCAAAAGAAACAGTCAGGAAAGTGAAGAGGCAACCAACAGAATGGGAAAAAATATTCGCAAACTATACTACAGATAAAGGATTGATAACCAGAATCTACAAAGAAATCAAGAAAATCCACAACAACAAAACAAACAACCCACTTAAGAGATGGGCCAAGGACCTCAATAGACATTTTTCGAAAGAGGAAATCCAAATGGCCAACAGACACATGAAAAAATGTTCAAGATCACTAGCAATCAGAGAAATGCAAATCAAAACCACAATGAAGTTCCATCTCACTCTGGTGAGAATGGCTCACATTCAGAAATCTACCAACAACAGATGCTAGAGAGGATGTGGGGAAAAAGGGACACTAACCCACTGTTGGTGGGAATGCAAACTGGTTAAGCCACTATGGAAGTCTGTCTGGAGATTCCTCAGAAACCTGAACATAACCCTACCATACAACCCAGCCATCCCGCTCCTTGGAATTTACCCAAAGGAAATTAATTTGGCTAATAAAAAAGCCATCTGCACATTAATGTTTATTGCAGCTCAATTCACAATAGCTAAGACCTGGAACCAACCCAAATGCCCATCAACAGTAGACTGGATAAAGAAATTATGGGACATGTACTCCATAGAATACTATACAGCAGTAAGAAACAACGAAACCCAGTCATTTGCAACAAGATGGAGTAATCTGGAAAACATCATGCTGAGTGAATTAAGCCAGTCCCAAAGAGAAAAATATCTTTTGTTTTCCCTGATCGGTGACAACTGAGCGCCAAAGGGGAAACCTGTTAAGTGAAATGGACACTATAAGCAACAATGAACTGATCAGCTCCTGTCCTGACTTTAGATGTACAATGTAATACTTTACCTTTTTAGTATTTGTTGTTGTTGTTGTTCTAGTACTAGTGGTTGAACTCTGTAATTAACACACAATTATTCTTAGGTGTTTAAATTTTAACTGAAAAGTGATCCCTGTTAAATCTAAGAGTGGAAAAAGAGAGGGAGGAGATGAACAATTTGGAACATGCTCAATCGGACTGGCCGCAAATGGTGGAGTTAGAAATGTGCCAGGGGATTCCAACACAATCCCATCAAGATGGCATGTACCAATGCCATCGCACTAGTCCAAGTGATCAATTTCAGCTCACAATTGATAGCTCTGATAGGTCTAAGAGTCAAAGAGATCACACAAACAAGACAAGTATCTGCTAATACTAACTGATAGAACCAAAAAGGGAGAGAAAGATCCAACATGGGAAGTGGGATACACAGCAGACTCATAGAATGGCAGATGTCCTAAACAACACTCTGGCCTCAGAATCAGCCCTCAAGGCATTTGGATCTGGTGGAAGAGCCCATGAGAGTATAGCAGGCATGGAAAGCCGATATATCATGGAAAAAAAAGACCTAAATGAATGATCTCTGCGAGTGAGATCCCAGTGGATAGAATGGGGCCATCAAAGAAGGAGGTACCCTTCTCCGAAGGGAGGAGAGAACTTCCACTTTGACTATAACCCTATCGGAATAAGATCAAAGTCAGCGAACTCTAGGCTTCCATAGCCCTGGCAACTCATGACTAGAGCCTAGGGAGATTACTGACGCCATGAACAGGAGTGTCAAATTGTTAAATCAGCAACAGGAGTCACTGTGTACTTACACCCCATGTGGGATCTGTCCCTAATGTGTCGTCTAAAGCGAAGTGATGCTATAACTAGTACTGAAACAGTATTTTTATACTTTGCGTTTCTGTGTGGGCACAAACTGATGAGGTCTTTACTAATTATATACTGAAGTGATCTTCTGTATATAAAGAGAATTGGAAATGAAAAAAAAAAACAACCTGGTGTTAAAATGGAAATGGCATAGAAAATTAATTAATTTGAAAAAAAATTAGGTAGGGTCTCTGTCTTTAATGTACTATACATTGCTATTTAATGCTATAATTAGAAATCCAATGTAGTTTTTTCACTCGATGTTGCTATATGGGCAAAATGTTGAAATCTTTACCTAATATATACTAAACTGATCTTCTGTATACAAAGAGAATTGAAAATGAATCTTTACATGAAGGGGAGGGGAAAGGGAGTCGGAAAGGGGAGGGTTGCGGGCGGGAGGGAAGTTATGGGAGGGGGGAAGCCATTGTAACCCATAAGCTATACTTTGGAAATTTATATTCATTAAATAAAAGTTTAATAAAAAAAATAAAAAAGAATGTGTAGAGCAGGTGTCCTCATGATGAACCAATTAGTGTTTCTATGGTACAAAATAATGTTCCCTGATAAAAATATTCAAAACAATAAAGTCCATCGATGATATTCTGAAAACACAAACACAGAGGCTTTCACAATATTCCGGATTGAGTTAGCCAAAACACAACCGGATATTTCTGGTTTCATCCAGTCATATCCGGAAAAAGTCGTTTTGTATTCGGATGCAATGGACGGAGAAAATCACAGTGAAAATGGTTTTGGAGAAAAGCAAAGCCTTTTCGTGCGGCAACTGCATAAAATGTCATCTATACAAACAGAAATATCATGTTTCTTTGATGCAGTTCCTCTTGTATTCTCCCTAGAAAATACGAATGTGTAGATCTGGTGTCTACATGTGGAACCAATTATTGTTTCCAAGATCAAAATAAAATGTTCCCTGATAAAAAACATTCAAATCAATAATGTCCGTGGATAATATCAGGAATACACAAACACAGAGGCAGTAGCAATATCTGGGATTGAGTTAGCCAAAACACAACCAGATATTTCCAGTTTCATCCATTCATATCCGGACAAATTGCTGTGGAATTCATATGAAGTGTACCGAGAACTCAGAGAAAAATGGTTTTGGAGAAAAGCAAAGTCTTTTCGTTAGGCAAATAGAGAAAATATCATCGATACAAACAGAAACATCATGTTTGTTTGCCGCAGTTCCTCTAGCTTTCTCCCTAGAATATACGAATATGTAGAGCTGGTGTCTCCATGTGGAACCAATTACTGTATCCAAGCTCAATATAAAATGCTCTCCAATAAAAAACCTTCAAAACAATAAAATCCGTTGATAATATAGAGAAAACACAAACACAGAGGCTGTAGCAATATCTTTGATTGAGTTAGCCATAACAAAACCAGATATGTCCGGTTTCTTCCAGTCATATCCGGACAAACTGGTGTGGAATTCGTATGCAATGGACGGGGAAAATCACAGTAAAAATGGATTTGGAGTAAAGCAAAGTCTTATCTTTAGGCAAGTGCATAAAATGTCATCTACACAAACAGAAATATCACGTTTGTTTGCCTCAGTTCCTCTAGCTTTCTCCCTAGAAAATACGAATATGTTCAGCTGGTGTCTCCATGTGGAACCAATTACTGTATCCACGCTCAAAATAAAATATTCTCTGATAAAAAAAATTCAAAACAATAAAGTCCATCGATGATATCCAGAAAACACAAACACAGAGACTTTCACAATATTTCGGATTGAGTTAGCCAAAACACAACCGGATATTTCTGCTTTCATCTAGTCATATCCGGAAAAAGTCGTTTGGAAGTCAGATGCAATGGACCAAGAAAATCACAGTAAAAATGGTTTTGGAGAAAAGCAAAGTCTTTTCGTTAGGCAAGTGCATAAAATGTCATCTATAGAAACAGAAATATCATGTTTGTTTGCTGCATTTCCTCTAGTTTTCTCCCTAGAAAATACGAATATGTTCAGCTGGTGTCTACATGTGGAACCAATTATGTATCCAAGGTCAAAATAAAATATTCCCCGATGAAAAACATTCAAAACAATAAAATTCTGTGATAATATCAGGAATAAACAAGCACAGAGGCTGTAGCAATATCTGGGATTGAGTTATCCAAAACAAAACCAGATATTTCCGGTTACATCCAGTCATATCCGGAAAAACTGGTGTGGAATTCGTATCCAATGAACCGAGAAAATCACATTTAAAATGGTTTTGGAGAAAAGCAAACACTTTTCATTAGGCAAGTGCATAAAATGTCAACTATACAAACAGAAACATCATGTTTGTTTGCCGCAGTTCCTCTAGCTTTCTCCCTAGAAAATAGGAATGTGTAGAGCTGGTGTATCCATGTGGAACCAATTAGTTTTTCCAAGCAAAAAGTTAAATGTTTCCTGATAAAAAAAAACACTCAAAACAATAAAGTCAGTTGATAATATCAGGAATAAACAAACACATAGACTGTAGCAATATCTGGGATTGAGTTAGCCAAAACACAACCGGATATTTCCGGTTACATCCAGTCATATCCGGACAAACTGGTGTGGAATTCGTATGCAATGGACTGAGAAAATCACAGTAAAATGGTTTTGGAGAAAAGCAAAATCTTTTCGTTAGGCAAGTGTATAAAATGTCATCTAGACAAACAGAAATATCATGTTTGTTTGCCGCAGTTCCTCTAGCTTTCTCCCTAGAAAATAGGAATGTGTAGAGCTGGTGTCCCCATGATGAACCAATTAATGTTTCACGGTACAAATTTAAATGTTCCCTGATAAAAACATGCAAAACAATAAAGTCCATCGATAATATCCAGAAAACACAAACACAGAAACACACAATATTTCGCATTGTGTTAGCCAAAAAACAAATGGATATTTCTGGTTTCATCCAGTCATATCTGGAAAAAGTCGTTTGGAATTCCGATGCAATGGACTGAGAAAATCACAGTAAAAATGGTTTTGGAGAAAAGCAAAGTATTTTCCTTAGGCAAGTGCATAAAATGTCATTTATACAAACAGAAATATCATGTTTTTGTTGCATTTCCTCTAGCTTTCTCCCTAGAAAATACGAATGTGTAGAGCTGGTGTCTCCATGTGGAACCAATTACTGTATCCAAGCTCAAAATAAAATGTTCCCCGATGAAAAACATTCAAAAAAAATAAATTCCATTGATAATATCCAGAAAATACAAACACAGAGGCTGTCACAATATTTCAGATTGAGTTAGGCAAAACAAAACCAGATATTTCCAGTTTCTTCCAGTCATATTCAGAAAAACTGGTGTGTTATTCGTATGCAATTGACCGAGAAAATCACAGTAAAAATGGTTTTGGAGAAAAGTAAAGTCTTTTCATTAGGCAAGTGCATAATGTCATCTACACAAACAGAAATGTAATGTTTGTTTGCCGCAGTTACTCTTGCTTTCTCCCTAGAAAATACGAATGTGTAGAACTGGTGTCCCCATGATGAAACAAATAGTGTTTCAACGGTACAAAATTAAATGTTCCCTGATAAAAAGCATTCAAAACTGTCAATTCGCGCATAATATCAGGAATACACAAACACAGAGGCTGTAGCAATATCTGGGATTGAGTTAGCCAATACAAAACCGGATATTTCCTGTTTCATCCCGTCATATCTGGTAAATAGGTGTGGAATTCTTAAGCAATGGCCTCAGATATACACAGTAAAAATGGTTTTGGAGAAAAGCAAAGTCTTTTTGTTAGGAAATTGCATAAAATGTCATTTCTACAAACAGAAATATCATGTTTGTTTGCCGCAGTTCCTCTAGCTTTCTCCCTAGAAAATACGAATGTGTAGAGCTGGTGTCCCCATGATGAACCAATTAGTGATTGCAAGCACAAAATTAAATGTTTCCTGAAAAAAAACATTCAACACAATAAAGTCCGTGGATAATATCAGGAATACACAAACACAGAATCTGTAGCAATATCTGGGATTGAGTTAGCAAAACACAACCAGATATTTCTGGTTTCAGCCAGTCATATCCGGACAAACTGCTGTGGAATTCTGATGCAATGGACCCAGAAAATCACAGTAAAAATGGTTTTGGAGAAAAGCAAAGTCTTTTCGTTAGGCAAGTGCATAAAATGTCATCTATACAAACAGAAATATCATGTTTGTTTGCCGCAGTTCCTCAAGCTTTCTTCATAGAAAATACGAATGTGTAGAGCTGGTGTCTACATGTGGAATCAATTAGTGTTTCCAGGAGCAAAATTAAACGTTCCCCAATAAAAAAAAATTGAAAACAATAAAGTCAGTTGATAATATCAGGAATACACAAACACAGAGGCTGTACAATATCTTGGACTGAGTTAGGCAAAACAGAACCAGATTTTTCCAGTTTCATCCAGTCATATCCGGACAAATTGGTGTGGAATTCGTATGAAGTGTACGGAGAAATCATAGAAAAATGGTTTTGGAGAAAAGCAAAATCTTTTCGTTAGGCAAGTGCATAAAATGTCATCTATACAAACAGAAACATCATGTTTGTTTGCCGCAGTTTCTCTAGCTTTCTCCCTAGAAAATAGGAATGTGTAGAGCTGGTGTCCCAATGATGAACCAATTAATGTTTCACGGTACAAATTTAAATGTTCCCTGATAAAAACATTCAAAACAATAAAGTCCATCGATAATATCCAGAAAACACAAACACAGAAACACACAATATTTTGCATTGTGTTAGCCAAAACACAAAGGGATATTTCTGGTTTCATCCAGTTATATCCGGAAAAAGTCTTTTGGAATTCGGATGCAATTGACCGAGAAAATCACAGTAAAAATGGTTTTGGAGAAAAGCAAAGTCTTTTCGTAAGGCAAGTGCATAAAATTTCATCTATACAAACAGAAATATCATGTTTTTTGTTGCATTTCCTCTAGCTTTCTCCCTAGAAAATACGAATGTGTAGTGCTGGTGTCTCCATGTGGAACCAATTACTGTATCCAAGCTCAAAATAAAATGTTCCCCGATGAAAAACATTCAAAAAAAATAAATTCCATTGATAATATCCAGAAAATACAAACACAGAGGCTGTCACAATATTTCAGATTGAGTTAGCCAAAACAAAACCAGATATTTCCAGTTTCTTCCAGTCATATTCAGAAAAACTGGTGTGTTATTCGTATGCAATTGACCGAGAAAATCACAGTAAAAATGGTTTTGGAGAAAAGTAAAGTCTTTTCATTAGGCAAGTGCATAATGTCATCTACACAAACAGAAATGTAATGTTTGTTTGCCGCAGTTACTCTTGCTTTCTCCCTAGAAAATACGAATGTGTAGAACAGGTGTCCCCATGATGAAACAAATAGTGTTTCAACGGTACAAAATTAAATGTTCCCTGATAAAAAGCATTCAAAACTGTCAATTCGCGCATAATATCAGGAATACACAAACACAGAGGCTGTAGCAATATCTGGGATTGAGTTAGCCAATACAAAACCGGATATTTCCTGTTTCATCCCGTCATATCTGGTAAATAGGTGTGGAATTCGTAAGCAATGGCCTCAGATATACACAGTAAAAATGGTTTTGGAGAAAAGCAAAGTCTTTTTGTTAGGAAATTGCATAAAATGTCATTTCTACAAACAGAAATATCATGTTTGTTTGCCGCAGTTCCTCTAGCTTTCTCCCTAGAAAATACGAATGTGTAGAGCTGGTGTCCCCATGATGAACCAATTAGTGATTGCAAGCACAAAATTAAATGTTTCCTGAAAAAAAACATTCAACACAATAAAGTCCGTGGATAATATCAGGAATACACAAACACAGAATCTGTAGCAATATCTGGGATTGAGTTAGCAAAACACAACCAGATATTTCTGGTTTCAGCCAGTCATATCCGGACAAACTGCTGTGGAATTCTGATGCAATGGACCCAGAAAATCACAGTAAAAATGGTTTTGGAGAAAAGCAAAGTCTTTTCGTTAGGCAAGTGCATAAAATGTCATCTATACAAACAGAAATATCATGTTTGTTTGCCGCAGTTCCTCAAGCTTTCTTCATAGAAAATACGAATGTGTAGAGCTGGTGTCTACATGTGGAATCAATTAGTGTTTCCAGGAGCAAAATTAAACGTTCCCCAATAAAAAAAAATTGAAAACAATAAAGTCAGTTGATAATATCAGGAATACACAAACACAGAGGCTGTACAATATCTTGGACTGAGTTAGGCAAAACAGAACCAGATTTTTCCAGTTTCATCCAGTCATATCCGGACAAATTGGTGTGGAATTCGTATGAAGTGTACGGAGAAATCATAGAAAAATGGTTTTGGAGAAAAGCAAAATCTTTTCGTTAGGCAAGTGCATAAAATGTCATCTATACAAACAGAAACATCATGTTTGTTTGCCGCAGTTTCTCTAGCTTTCTCCCTAGAAAATAGGAATGTGTAGAGCTGGTGTCCCAATGATGAACCAATTAATGTTTCACGGTACAAATTTAAATGTTCCCTGATAAAAACATTCAAAACAATAAAGTCCATCGATAATATCCAGAAAACACAAACACAGAAACACACAATATTTTGCATTGTGTTAGCCAAAACACAAAGGGATATTTCTGGTTTCATCCAGTTATATCCGGAAAAAGTCTTTTGGAATTCGGATGCAATTGACCGAGAAAATCACAGTAAAAATGGTTTTGGAGAAAAGCAAAGTCTTTTCTTAAGGCAAGTGCATAAAATTTCATCTATACAAACAGAAATATCATGTTTTTTGTTGCATTTCCTCTAGCTTTCTCCCTAGAAAATACGAATGTGTAGAGCTGGTGTCTCCATGTGGAACCAATTACTGTATCCAAGCTCAAAATAAAATGTTCCCCGATGAAAAACATTCAAAAAAACAAATTCCATTGATAATATCCAGAAAATACATACACAGAGGCTGTCACAATATTTTGGATTGAGTTAGCCAAAACAAAACCAGATATTTCCGGTTTCATCCAGTCATATCCAGACAAACTGGTGTGTTATTCGTATGCAATGGTCCGAGAAAATCACAGAAAAATGGTTTTGGAGAAAAGCAACGTCTTTTCGTTAGCAAAGTGCATAAAATGTCATCTATACAAACAGAAATATCATGTTTGTTTGTCGCAGTTCCTCTAGAATTCTCCCTAGAGAATAGGAACATGTAGAGCTGTTGTCTCCATGTGGAACCAATTAGTGATTCCAAGCACTAAATTAAATGTTCCCCGATAAAAAACATTCAAAACAATAAAGTCTGTGGATAATATCAGGAATACACAAACACAGAGGCTGTAGCAATATCTGGGATTGAGTTACCAAAAAAAAAAAATCGGATATTTCCGGTTTCATCCAGTCATATCTGGACAAAGTAGTGTTGAATTCGTATGCAATGGACCGAGAAAATCACAGTAAAAATGGTTTTGGAGAAACGCACAGCCTTTTCATTAGGCAAGTGCATAAAATGTCATGTATACAAACAGAAATGTAATGTTTGTTTGCCGCAGTTCCTCTAGCTTTCTCCCTAGAAAATACGAATGTGTAGAGCTGGAGTCCCCATGTTGAACCAAACAGTGTTTCAACGGTACAAAATTAAATGTTCCCAGATTAAAAGCATTCAAAACTTTAAATTCATGCATAATATCAGGAATACAAAAACACAGAGGCTGTAGCAATATGTGGGATTGAGTTAGCCAAAATAAAACCGGATATTTCCGGTTTCATCCCATCATATCCGGACAATGTGTTGTGGAATTC
The DNA here is from genome assembly GCF_033115175.1 of Lepus europaeus. Lineage (NCBI taxonomy): Eukaryota > Metazoa > Chordata > Mammalia > Lagomorpha > Leporidae > Lepus > Lepus europaeus. Next base: position 1,367,544 of record NW_026909478.1, read on the forward strand.
GTATGCAATGGACCGAGAAAATCCCAGTAAAAATGGTTTTGGAGAAAAGCAAAGTCTTTTCGTTAGGCAAGTGCATAAAATGTCATCTATACAAACAGAAATATCATGTTTGTTTGTCGCAGTTCCTCTAGAATTCTCCCTAGAGAATAGGAACGTGTAGAGCTGGTGTCTCCATGTGGAACCAATTAGTGATTCCAAGCACTAAATTAAATGTTCCCCGATAAAAAACATTCAAAACAATAAAGTCTGTGGATAATATCAGGAATACACAAACACAGAGTCTGTAGCAATATCTGGGATTGAGTTATCCAAACCAAAACCGGAGATTTCTGGTTTCATCCAGTCATATCCGGACAAAGTGGTGCGGAATTCGTATGCAATGGACCGAGAAAATCACAGTAAAAATGGTTTTGGAGAAAAGCAAAGTCTTTTCGTTAGGCAAGTGCATAAAATGTCATCTATACAAACAGATATCATGTTTGTTTGACACAGTTCTTCTAGTTTCTCCCTAGTAAATACGAATGTGTAGAGCTGGTGTCCCCATGATGAACCAATTAGTGTTTCTATGGTACAAAATTAAATGTTCACTGATAAAAACATTCAAAACAATAAAGTCCATCGATAATATCCAGAAAACACAAATACAGAGGCTTTTACAATATTTTGGATTGAGTTAGACAAAAGACAACCGGATATTTCTGGTTTCATACCGTCATATCCGGACACACTAGTTTGGAATTCGTATGCAATGGACCGAGAAAATCACAGTATAAATGGTATTGGAGAAAAGCAAAGTCTTTTCGTTAGGCAAGTGCATAAAATGTCATCTATACAAACAGAAATATCATGTTTGTTTGCCACAGTTCCTCTAGCTTTCTCCCTAGAATATACGAATATGTGGAGCAGGTGTCTCGTTGTGGAACCAATTACTGTATCCAAGCTCAAAATAAAATGTTCCCCGATAACAAACATTAAAACAATAAATTCCATCGATAATATCGAGAAAACACATGCAGAGGCAGTATCAATATCTGGGATTGAGTTAGACAAAACACAACAGGATATTTTTGTTTTCATCCAGTCATATCCGGACAAAGTGGAGCGGAATTCGTATGCAATGGACCGAGAAAATCAGAGTAAAAATGGTTTTGGAGAAAAGCAAAGTCATTTCGTTAGGCAAGTGCATAAAATATCATCGATAGAAACAGAAATATGTTTGTTTTCCCCAGTTCTTCTAGCTTTCTGCATAGAAAATAGGAATGTGTAGAGCTGGTGTCTCCATGTGGAACCAATTAGTGATTCCAGGACAAAATTAAATGTTCCCTGAAAAAAGGTTCAAAACAGTAAAGTCCGTGGATAATATCAGGAATACACAAACACAGAGACTGTAGCAATATCTGGGGTTGAGTTAGCCAAAACAAAACCGGATATTTCCGCTTTCATCCAGTCATATCCGGACAAAGTGGTGTGGAATTCGTATTCAATGGACTGAGAAAATCTCAGTAAAAATGGTTTTGGAGAAAAGCAAAGTCTTTTCGTTAGGCAAGTGCATAAAATGTCATCTATACAAACAGAAATATCATGTTCGTTTCCCGCAGTTCCTCTATCTTTCTCACTAGAAAATACGAATATGTTCAGCTGGTGTCTCCATGGGGAACCAATTACTGTATCCAAGCTCAAAATAAATTGTTCCCTAATAAAAAACATTCAAAAAAATAAAGTCCGTTGATAATATCCAGAAAAAACAAACATAGAGGCTGTAGCAATATTTGGCATTAAGTTAGCAAAAAAAAAAAAAAACCCAAATATTTCCGGGTTCATCCACTCATATCCGGACAAAATGGTGTGGAATTCGGATGCAATGGACCGAGAAAATCACTGTAAAAATAGTTTTGGAGAAAAGCAAAGTCTTTTCGTTAGGAAAGTGTATAAAATGTCATCGATACAAACAGAAATATCATGATTCATTGCCGCAGTTCCTTTACCTTTCTCCATAGAAAATATGAATGTGTAGAGCAGGTGTCCTCATGATGAAGCAATTAGTGTTTTCAAGCACAAAATTAAATGTTCCCTGATAAAAACATTCAAAACACTAAAGTGCATCGATAATATCCAGAAAACACAAACACAGAGTCTTTCACAATATTTCGGATTGAGTTAGCCAAAACACAACCGGATATTTCTGGTGTCATCCAGTCATATTCGGACAAAGTGGTGTGCAATTCGTATGGAATGGACAGAGAAAATCCCAGTAAAAATGGTTTTGGAGAAAAGCTAAGTCTTTTTGTTAGGCAATTGCATAAAATGTCATTTATACAAACAGAAATATCATGTTTGTTTGTCGCAGTTCCTCTAGAATTCTCCCTAGAAAATAGGAATGTGTAGAGCTGGTGTCTCCATGTGGAACCAATTAGTGATTCCAAGCACAAAATTAAATGTTCCCCGATAAAAAACATTCAAAACAATAAAGTCTGTGGATAATATCAGGAATACACAAACACAGAGGCTGTAGCAATATCTGGGATTGAGTTATCCAAAACAAAACCGGAGATTTACGGTTTCATCCAGTCATATCCGGACAAAGTGTTGCGGAATTCGTATGCAATGGACCGAGAAAATCACAGTACAAATGGTTTTGGAGAAAACCAAAGTCTTTTCGTTAGGCAAGTGCATAAAATGTCATCTATACAAACAGATATATCATGTTTGTTTGCCACAGTTCTTCTAGTTTCTCCCTAGAAAATACGAATGTGTAGAGCTGGTGTCCCCATGATGAACCAATTAGTGTTTCTATGGTACAAAATTAAATGTTAACTGATAAAAACATTCAAAACAATAAAGTCCATCGATAATATCCAGAAAACACAAATACAGAGGCTTTTACAATATTTTGGATTGAGTTAGACAAAAGACAACCGGATATTTCTGGTTTCATACCGTCATATCTGGACACACTGGTTTGGAATTCGTATGCAATGGACCGAGAAAATCACAGTAAAAATGGTATTGGAGAAAAGCAAAGTCTTTTTGTTAGGCAAGTGCATAAAATGTCATCGATACAAACCGAAATATCATGTTTATTTGCCGCAGTTCCTCTAGCTTTCTCGCTAGAAAAACTAATGTGTAGAGCTGGTGTCTCCATGTGGAACAAATTAGTGTTCCCAGAACAAAATTAAATATTCCCTGATAAAAAACATTCAAAACAATAAAGTCCATGGATAATATCAGGAATACACAAACACAGAGGTTGTAGCAATATCTGGAATTGAGTTAACCAAAACAAAACCGGACATTTCCGCTTTCATCCAGTCATATCTGGACAAACTGGTGTGGAATTCGTATGAAATGGAACGATAAAATCACAGTAAAAATTCTTTGGAGAGAAGCAAAGTCTTTTCGTTAGGCAAGTGCATAAAATGTCATCTATACAAACAGAAATATCATGTTTGTTTGCCACAGTTCCTCTAGCATTATCCTTAGAAAATACGAATGTGTAGAGCTGGTGTCCCAATGATGATCCAATTAATGTTTCTACAGTACAAAAATAAATGTTCCTGAGAGTTCAGCAAGATGGCGGAATAGGCAGGGATCACACTATTAGTCAGGGGGAGATACAGTTTATTATAAGTGGAGATACTGCAGGGTCAAGGAAGAGTAGGGGATGAAACAGCAGAGGAAACAGTTCCGGAACTAGTGATTCACAGTGTACCTGCGTGGAGAGCATGGGAGTCCAAGTTCGGGACACCAGCGGCAGACTCAACACACCAGCGCTGGAACGTGAGGTGAGCCGAACCTCAATAGCCCGAGACACCAGCAGGCAAGTGGAAGAGGAGGCTAGAGGGAACGAGGCTTGAAACTCCGTGGGGAAAAATTCACCAGGCTAACTAGAAGAGAGAGAGGAAAAAAATTTAAAAAGTGACCGACATGGACACAAGTTTCTCTCTCTCCGCTCACCTCTCAAAGGTGAGCAAGACAGAGCAGCATCATTTTGGACATACATCATAGGCAGGGCAACCTCAGGTCTGCACCGGCCCTGAGCCTAGCAGAAAAACCTGACTCTGGGGCGAGGGGTGAAATAACAGGAGGTTAGCATCTAACTTGGCAACCCAGTGGGAGACTGCAGGAGAATTGGAGCCCACACTGAGGGCAGCACAGATTTCCTGTGTGGTCCTTGGGAAAGAGCTTCCAATCTCTGGCTCCTGTGGGTATATCATTTGCATGCTAACTACCTCCAATTACATTCAGCTGTGCAGAATTACTTCCCTTTTGAATCAAAAAAAGAAAGAGACATTTACCACACCTAACCTGGGAGTGTCATCTTTGACACACCCTCAACCCTGAGGAACCAAACACAGCTCTCAGTCCACACTCATCTCAAGCCTCTAAGGCTCCACTGAAAGCAGACAGTCCACTTAATAAAGAGCCATAGTGCAACAAGAAAAAACACCACAGTGAAGAAACCAAATATCTCCAACATGCCAAACAACAAACACAAAAACCAATCTAACGAGAACAAGGAAGACACTATGATGCCCCCAAATAAAAAAGACACCCCAATTCAAGATTATGAAGATGATGAGATCGAAGAAATGCAAGAAGCAGATCTCAAAAAATTGATAAGAACATTAAGAAGTTCTCAAAAACAAATTCTTGAACTACAGAAATCCTTAATGGACAAGATAGAAAATCTCTCTCGTGAAAATGAAATATTAAGGAGGAATCCAAATGAAATGAAACAGCTAGTGGAACAAGAAACTGTGATAGTGACGAGAAATCATAATGAAATGAAGAATTCAATAGATCAAATGACAAACACATTAGAGAGCCTTAAAAACAGAATGGGCGAAGCAGAAGAGGTAATATCAGACTTAGAAGACGGAGAACAGGAAAGGAAACAGGCAAACCAAAGAAAAGAAGAAGAAATCAGAAATCTAAAACACATCGTCAGGAATCTACAGGATACTATTAAAAAACCCAACATTCCGGTTCTAGGAGTTCCTGAAGGCATGGAGAGGGAGAAAGGATTAGAAGGCATTTTCAGTGAGATACTAGCAGAAAATTTCCCAGGTTTGGAGAAGGACAGAGGCATCTTAGTACAGGAAGCTTATAGAACCCCTAATAAACATGACCAAAAGAGATCCTCACCACGACATGTTGTAATCAAACTCACCACAGTGAAACACAAAGAAAAGATCCTAAAATGTGCAAGAGAGAAACGTCAGATTACTCTTGGAGGATCTCCAATTAGACTCACAGCAGACTTCTCATCAGAAACCCTACAAGCTAGAAGGGAATGGCGAGACATAGCCCAGGTACTAAGAGAGAAAAACTGCCAGCCCAGAATACTATATCCTGCAAAGCTCTCATTTGTGAATGAAGGTGAAATTAAGACTTTTCATAGCAAACAGAAACGGAAAGAATTTGTTGCCACTCATCCTGCCCTGCAAAAGATGCTTAAAGATGTGTTACACACAGAAACACAGAAACACGGTCACCAATATGAAAGAAGGTAAAGGAAGGAAACCTCACAGCAAAAGATCACAGGAAGCTCAATTTCTCTTTGACATAGAATTAAACTCTGATGCTCGGTTAAAGCAATGTGTTAAAGTAATCTATTATGTGCTCTTGATGTCTGTTCAATTCTAATTGTTCAAAAACAGCTGAATTTTTATTAAGAGCTATGGGTTATTTAAATATGTGCTTATTTTCAAAGATTTGAATAGTCACCTTGTAACAATGATCAAATTTGGTCTATGTTATGTCATGATTTTAAGGACTCTTATTTCAACCGGATAGTTTGGATTTTGAGCCTTCTTGGCATTCTTGACAGGCATTCAAAAAATCAAAGTTTCAAACAATCTGGTCTCTAAAATTTCCAGTAAATCCTGGACTTTGGTTTTTCCAGTTTGGGCCCAACTGAAAAAATCGAAGGACCTATGTCTCTCATCTTATAGAGACACCAACTAAGCAGGCTATTTGGATTATATTAGAAGGACTGTCAGGATGTGATGTGGCACCAGACTTTGAGTTTCTATAAGGAAAATGCTATTGATACAAATGTTTGAGAATTAAAACGTCTAATGATCTTGTGTTACTAGACATGATAGTTATCTTAATGAGAAAGCCCCAGAGGCCTAAAGGGTTAAATACTTGTAAAATCCTACAGGTGCTTTCAAAAATACTGTGAAGTAAGCAAGTGCCTCTTGTTGGTTGATGAGTTTATAATTTTAAACATGGCGACTTAAAGTCTTTTGTCATCCATAGTTATATATGGTGTGCTGCTCATAAAACTAAAGCATTGTTGGTTCTGTGTTTAGCTGTCCTCCTATAGGTTCCAATGGACTTTTTCCAGCTATTTTTATTGTATTCAGTACTTTGGGATGGCTCTGTAAACAGATGAAGCCAATAATGTATTAACAGTACCAACTGAGAGAAAGTATGGTTAACTGAGGTTACTAAAAACAAAAAGCAATTCAAATCCATTGGCAATCTACAAAAAGAGTTAAAGATTTTAAAAGCTATTATTAAAATTGCTATATTGGTCTATTATGCTATGTTATATGTGTGTACATATTGTATGTCCACATGGGGAAATTTTATTAAGAGTTTTATTTTAAATGGCTTATAGATAAGATTGTCCATAAATTTAAGCTGCTAAAATCAATCAAAGATATATTTTAATTTGTGTGACCTGAATCTGTGTATCATATGTTTTAAACGTGTTGGTAGAAAGAAACTAAAAACATTTTAGATGGTTGTGCTTAAGTTTACTGGCTAAACAAACTACACCATGTTAGATATTTAAGAGGTGTTTTCAAATACATGATTCTTAAAATTTATAGAAGGCATTGGACCTTCTGGTAAATGTTTTCTTAAGTTGTTATCTAATGGTTGAAACGGTTTGCTAAGTATTCATGTAATATTGCTATTGTCAGCAAGCGATCTCGTACTTGCTCCCTCATTTCTCTATTCTAAGCCCAACTTATTCTTTCATTTCTCTATTCTCTTCAAGGTAGGAAACTAATTCTTTTATAAAGGAATCTGTAGGATGCACAATTTAATCTTTAGACCTTATGAAAGAGATGGCTAACATTTTTCTGTAATAGCATAGCCAAAATAAGAACTTAAATAATAATCTCATAGTAGATTCACTTTGCCATCAGCGAAGTATACAGTAAGTAGAAAAAACCTCCCTTTCAGTCCAAAAGGAAAGAAAGTTTTAAAGTGAGAATATAATTTTCCTCATGGGCATTGTCTACCTTAGAAAAACTACTGCAGAACATGCCTGTGACTTTAGACTTGTAGTTCAAGCCGCAGAAGATTAGAGATGGGACTCGGGCACTCCCTTGACTTGCATCCTCTGGTCTGCTTTAACACAAACCAGGAGGAATAGAAAGCTCGGCATCAGAAGCAATGGGTGGCAGGCCTATTAATGGCTGATCTGTACAGTGACCTGCCCTCAAGCAGACCCAACAGGCCAGTCCACTGCAGTGCTTTCAATGTGGTAAGCCTGGGCTTCAGCAGAAGTCAGCTTGTGAAGAGCCCTGGCAGCTCTGCCAAGAGTTGGATCACTGGAAATGGACCTGCCCTGGAGTCGAAGGATGCCCAGGTCAGAGCCACAGATCTTAATGGCTCTAAGCTGAAAAGCCCTTCACTCAGCCCAACTTCCAAAGTGACCACTGCAGCTGAGGGGATGGCCAAGTAGGGTCAGCAACATTGCAGGCAGAACTGTAAATTTCTTGTTAGAGATGCCCCCTGCCTTTACCTGGCCAGCGCTCCTCCCAGGCCAGCCAAGTCATGAAAGTCAACAGAGTGCCTTCCCCTAGGAGGTTCACACCTCCCTTAGGATATACCCCATGTGAAGAGATAGATAGGTCTGGGCCTCTGAATTTACAAGGCCTAAAGCCCACCAGATTATTATCAAGCCCCTTCTATCAGGTTCTATTTGCCTCTCAATCAGAAAAATTACTTGTAGCTTAGACAGCACCTTTCTTAGCTCCTCTAATAATGACTCTGTCCTTTGTTCTAGGCCCTGTCTAGTGCACTTGGGCCTCATTCCTTTGTAATCAGAACCTCTACTCTACCCCCAATGGCTCTACTGCCAACCTGGGTGTACTGATGGTCCTCTTCCCCACTTAATGCTGTACAATTGTTCAAACCTGGTAAATGCCACTCTTAGGATCATTGGTTACTATCCTCACTCTGTCTTTTATGACCTTGTCTAAATATGATCAGATTCGGTAAACTTGGAAGGCTTCCATAGCCTTGGCAACTCATGACGACAGCCTAGGATGGTTACTGGCGCCATAAACTAGAGTGTCAATTTGTTGGGTCAACAACAGGAGCCACTGTGCACTTGCTCCTTATGTGGGATCTCTGTCCTTAATGTGCTGTACATTGTGATTTAATGCTATAACTAGTACTCAAACAGTATGTTTCACTTTGTGTTTCTATGTGGGTGCGAACTGTAGAAATCTTTACAACATATATACTAAATTGATCTTCTATATATAAAGAGAATTGAAAATGAATCTTGATGCAAATGGAAGGGGAGAGGGAGCGGGAGAGGGGAGGGTTGTATGTAGGAGGGAAATTATGGGAGGGGGAAGCCATTGTAATCCATAAGCTGTACACTGGAAATTTATATTCATTAAATA